>NW_008794595.1:2873543-2888865 GCF_000699145.1 Aptenodytes forsteri | reverse complement strand
CTTACAGTACAGAAATTTTTCCTAATATCCAATCTAAACCTCCCCTGGCACAACTTGAGGCCATTTCCTCTCGTCCTATCACTAGTTACTGGAGAAGAGACCCAGTTGCTAAACAACCCCAGTTCCCTCAGCCGCTCCTCATAAGACTTGTTCTCCAGACCCCTCACCAGCCTCGTTGCCCTTCTCTGGACACGCTCCAGCACCTCAACGTCCTTCTTGTAGTGAGGGGCCCAAAACTGAACACAGTATTCGAGGTGCGGCCTCACCAGTGCCGAGTACAGGGGCACGATCACTTCCCTCGTCCTGCTGGCCCCACTGTTTCTGATACAGGCCAGGATGCCATTGGCCTTCTTGGCCGCCTGGGCACACTGCCGCCTCATGTTCAGCCGGCTGTTGACCAGCACCCCCAGGTCCTTTTCTGCCAGGCAGCTTTCCAGCCACTCTTCCCCAAGCCTGTAGCGCTGCATGGGGTTGTTGTGGCCGAAGTGCAGGACCCGGCACTTGGCCTTGTTGAACCTCATACAATTGGCCTGGGCCCATCGATCCAGCCTGTCCAGGTCCCTCTGCAGAGCCTTCCTACCCTCGAGCAGATCAACACTCCCACCCAACTTGGTGTCGCCTGCAAACTTACTGAGGGTGAAGAAACAAAGTTTACTGCAGTTGGACAAGGGAAGGGCTAAGGCTATTGCATATTGAGTCAAGACAACAATTTTGACATTCAGAACAGTAAATAATTTGTCAGACCTATCCTGCAACTGCTGCCTGGACAGGACATTTGTTTCCTTTCCACTGTGACTCATGGTCACAATTAATCTTCATTACAGTAGTACTGCAGCAGCCAGTAGAGAATCACTGTGTATGCCACACCGATCTCAGCTCGTAGGCTGAGTAGGTGGTGGGCAGGAGGGAGGAAAAACACGTGGGTGCAGCAAATGGAGCTGAGCAGGGACGTGGTTACAGTAGTCAGTGCTGTTAGAACACGCCAGCTGGACTTCTGGAGGTTCAATAGCGCCTGCCTTTTTCTTAGATGATATGTATAAATCTTCTGTGAATGGAGTTAACTTTCCTTAGTTTTCTCTTCACCTTGTTCCAATTTCTCACTCTTGCATGGCTCAGAAAAAGGCTGAGCTGGGCATTCTGAAAAACAGAATTGATGCAGTAGGTAAGCTTGGATAAAGTCTTCACCTAACATTGCAGTTAGACATTTCTCTATATCACAAACAAGTGAACTGAAGACGTTATAGAAATCTTTTTCAAACAAAATGTAGGGAAAATACGGCAGGTGAAGAAGCACACAAAATCAGGGTGATCATCCACTAGAGAGAAAGTAAAAAAAAAAAGCTCTCTCCTTAATTAAAAATGGGAAAAGGTCAATAAAAAAACAGTGCTGGCGAAGTCCTGATTAAGCCAGATATGTAAAACCAGACAGATTATTAAGGTGCTATGTAAATCATATAACTCTAAAAAAATAAGGCAAATGAAGTGAAATGCCTAGTTTTATTTGAGGATATTAGCCAAATAAGTGTTTCAGAGCCTTGATGGAAGGAAACCCATCAACCCGTAATATCAATCTACAAAGTATGTATGAATGGCAGAGTAAGTCCCACCACTGGAGGAAAGCTCTTATACATTAGGAGTGAAGAGTTCACGCTATCAGGAGGAACCCAGAATCCCAGATATAAACAGAAAGAATGAAATCCTACAGCTGTACTACCTGCTGCTTCGTCTGGGTGAGGACAGGGATTGTGAAAAGCTGAAGGAAACCAAAGAGGCTGTAAAGGCAAAAAACACGTGATAAGGTGTGATATAAAGAGCAGATGTTTAGACCCCATAAATGTATGTTTCAAAATATGACCATAGAAAAGCTATTAAAAATGAGCATATTGTTTGGAAATTTGTCATCATTTAAAAAATCAAAAATAAAAAGGACCCACTATGGAAATACTTAATTTCAAAATAAAAGATTCCACAAAGCTGAGGAAATTTGCTGGAATCAACTTTAAAGGAGCAAATATGGTATGGAAAAAAAACCCCAAACCAAAACTGGTGCAATTACATTAGCACTTACTAAAAAAAAAATTAATCCTACAAGCTGGCATGGTAAAACAGCTAATCAAAGAGTTTTATTGCAAATAAATAAGCCTTCAGAAGGTGGAACTCATGTCCAAACAAGGAAAACAGCATAAGCACATGGAAAGATCCCTCGAGTGCTGATACAGGCAGCGAGACAGGTTTAACCTCCAGCTCTTGAAGTCCCCAGCCATGGGTTGTTGAGGTTGGGAGTACATACCAAGGAAAATCTCCCCCTGAGCTCTTCCCTTTTATACTCCTTCCCTGGCACTGGGCACTTTCAGGTGTGTGATAAAGAGCTAGGTGAGCCATTGCTCTGACCCAGCATGGATATTTTCGGGTATGTTCGTATGGGAATGCTCATCCTCCTTTTCACGTACCACTGCCGCAGTGTGCTAGGAGTTTTCTGAGCGAGAGGGCATTGCTGAGTGCATTTTGGATATTTCAAGGTCAAATGGCTCCTGAGCTGAGTTTTGTGTTTGTTTGCTTGTTTCTGGTTAACAGTGCTATTTCGGTTGCTTGAGTTTATTTAGTCATTCTGTGTCCTTGTGCTGTTCCTACCCAAACATTTGATCAAACAAGGTGTGACTGTAGGGGCTTTTTGTCACCTGAAGGGGAAGCAGTTACCCTGCGCAGCTCAGAGGTGAAGTTAATTAGCAGAAACGTAGTTATAAAAAGACACCCAAGGGAAATGTGAAGGAAAATGCACCGTCCCCCCCCAAATCACAGCAGCTCCCCTTGTTACAAGGCCAGTGACAAAGCACAGCTGGGACCCGTTTCCAGCAACGCGGAAAACAGTGCTGCACTGCTCCCTGACAGCTGGTTAGCATCTCTGCAACATCATTGGATATACACAAGATACTGTTGTTTTTCTTTGGTAAAAGGTTGGTTTGTGGCTTTAAAGTATTTTGCTACTAGGCTTTTTTAGGGGCATAAATTGTAAAGGAGAATGTTTTTTCTTTTGAATGCTAGTGTCAATCATTGAGAATAGCAAAGAAATAAAATGTTTGTAAAGGAGAATGTTTTTTCTTTTGAATGCTAGTGTCAATCATTGAGAAATAGCAAAGAAATGAGCCCTCATTAATCATAAAAGTCCTTGTGGAAAGCAAATATTGAGCAGGCACATGTTAGAAATTGTCTTATGTCAGGTCTGCTTGCAGGCAAGGCTGATGTGGAAGCCTTCCTCGTCGTACTGTGCAGTAATGCTCATTCTGTCCTACGGATGCTGATTTCATTAGGGGTTAGCTAAAAACCAAGATTCATTTGGAAGGCAATTACCCCTTTGCCTCCATCCCTGCAGTTTCTCAGACAGATGTGTGACTGGATAAAAGTTGACAACCATAGAGAACGAGTTCAAGACTAGACAGAATATTACAGTCCAGTAATTTCCCCCCTCACTCCCTGTACCAGGAGGTAAGCCCCGCATTTTTCAAAATGTTTTCATCAATAAAATTTGTATTTTTTTGTACTGGATTTAGAATAGAATAAATTGGGTAAGTAGAAATATGGCAACGCTTGAAATACCATAAGTGGAGCTCATATTTTTTTGTATCTGGACTCTTGCTTTCCAAATTCTCTTTCTTGCCACTGATTTCATAAAAATTCTATTCCAGGAGTCTAGAGATACTGAAATATGGCAGTTGTTACAGGACTTCATTATATACTCAGCTAGGGAAGCAAAGGCAGTATGTGATTAGGAAATCTGCTAAAGGAAAATAATCTCTCAGTTGTTTGTCCTTTAGGATCAAATGTCTTTGGAGCAAATTTTAGTCCCTGTGTAGAGATTTTTAGAAGGGTTAGTAAGGGAATATTTATTACCCAGTAGACTTAAGTATTTTAGTGCAATGAAATGAAACAGAAGTCAAGGTATCAATCTAAAACATAAAAGAACAAGTTTTTTTCTATAACTTAAAATGTTTAAGAAATGTCACTTGACATAATATGTGGTGGTTTGGTTTCTCTGACAATAGGAAATAAGTTGATCTGTGTGAGGGAAAATGACATGGTGTCTGGCTCTTTAGTCTAACAACTTGTGCAAATAAAAGAGGAATCAAAAGAACATTTCACGTGTCGGCAGGTCATGTGATAGGGAGTAATCCCATTCACCAATATTTTACAATCTCACAATGCCTAAAGACATTGTATAAAGCCAGAAAAACCCTCAATGAGATCTTATATATAATTTCAGGAGACAAAAGAGCTATAGAAGGCATGAGAGGTTTCCTACAGCGAGCCCAGAAGCAAAGCGGTAACACGGTCTCAGTTCTGCAGTGGTGCTGCTGGGGTGGGTGACCTGACCAACACCCTGAACAGCCTCTCACCGGTGGCCCCCAGAGCCCCAGCCCAGGAGAGAAGCCACAGCCCTGCCCTGACATGAGCTGTGTGTTCCCATCAGGTCCAGCTTTGAAACCATGAGTTCTGTCTTTTTATACATATGTTTATATATGTTTGTGCTTGTATGTATGTATATGTATAGATTCAGATATCATCCTTGTCAGCAGTTTTCAGCACTTATCTTATGGAGAGGAAGGGAAAACATAAGCAGTTCCTTCAGAAGTGTTTTTGACATAAATCCCAGGGTGTCCCACTTTATAATATTTTTTTCCTTAAGTGCTTGGTAGATGAACTCCTGTTACTCCAGCTTTTTCAGTTGCTGCTGAAATAGCAGTCTGTGGAAGGAGTGTTTCTTCCAAGGTTCGTTTTTTGACTTAAAAAAATTGTAAAGAGTGGAAGAGGAAGAGGTGGACCATGTAAACTCACTCTGAACTGTTTTACATTAATTGAATTTTACTTAGGTGTCTAAATCATTTAGGTACTGAGCTTTAATTTTGAGGCATTCCATGTATTTTTGAAAATGTTGGCTTGGTTAGATTACTCAGCAACATTGCTAAATACAAAATCTGCAGCAACTTTAAGACTGAATTCAGACCTCCTTTATGTCAGCAGGAGTCCTGTTACTTGGAGCTGAACTGGCTCTCCAGACGCAGTCCCACTGCAGGAGAGCTAAGGATTCATCCCTTCTGCCTCCAGCACCCAAACCGAGGTGCCTGAGTGAGGAGTCTGGTCGTGTCCAGCTCCATCCATAGCCAGGGAAAACAGGAGCTCAGCGGGGCTGAGCACAGCCTTAGGTAACATGTCCTTCTCCACTGACTGCAGAAGGAGCTCAAGGCTCTGGTAAGTGCCTTGGTTCTGCACTATGGACCTCGGGCAGAGCCCCTGCATGGCACGGATAAGGATTTGCCAAGTTGTCTTCCAGTACTGCATCACCAAATGCAGCTCTCGGAGGCTTGACAGCAGCATGCCTGACTTCACCAGAGGTAGGAGAAAGGGAAAACAAAGCAGGTTTTGGTGTCCTGCTCCACATTCACCGTATTAGTTCAAGAGACCTCTCAATTTTCTCATCCTGTGAGGCAGCAAGGTCAGTTATCTGCATAGCTTCTCCTGTCCTCCTCTGTTTGGATGGACGCTGCAGCTTTTCCAAAATACTGATAGGAAAGGGCTGGATTTGGCACAAAGCTTTGAGGATTCTTTGCAAAGAGCATCTTCAACTTGTGCTGAAATAAATGGGAGTTAGTTAATTTTTTCTCAGTGGATATCCATCATCTAATGGGCTACAATATCTTACTTAACTGCACTGCAGCAAACAAAGTGTGTTCCACAGAAACTTAGCCAGGTATTGGAAGACAGCAAAAGAGATATTTATGCTTTGGGTTTTTTTTTAATTTTAAACTGTCCTTAGCTTCTGAAGAAAAAGTTTGCAGCTAGTCACACAAAGGCATGCTCCTTCCCGAGAGTTGCTCCATTGCATTATACCAACAAAGCAATAAATTTGGTGACGTGCATACAACATACCACTTCTTAGAAACTGTCGTAGTCGGTCTTCTTGAAACCACGACAGTTAACATTAAAATTCATGTTCACGTTGTCTACAGAATAAATAGGGAATACCTTGTTCTTTTCATCACATTATGTTACTTGTGGATTATATTTTGTACATATTGTTTGATCTGAACTTAAGCATGTACCTAACTGCAAGTCATCTCTTAAAATGCAGCATTTGAGTACAATGATTGGTTTGGTGAAAGAGATGAGATACAGCACTTTTTTGTCTCGTGGTCCACCTTCCGTAAAATAAGCAAACAGTGAACCACCTTTTTTCTAAATCCGCGAAATTTCATTCAGGTCAGACTCGCTTCTGTTGATAGTTTCATAGAAATGTGATAGATTTTGTAATTCATCTGCCTTTAAGATAAAAATGTTTCAAATTTCAAACAACTAAGTCAAAGCATGCTGAATTATTCTAAACAGGAGAATAGTGCTGTTAAATGGTCTTCTTTATAGGCACAGAAACAGAAATAGAAAATGTCAAAAGGTTTTATCATGCTATTGGGAAAATTAGAAGAGATTCAAAGACATTGTGACAATGTGATAACGTACATGTTATGCCTGGGGGAAAAAATGCCAAAATGCATCTTCCTATATATGAATGGTCTCTGGTAAGACTGGTGATATTAGAGTCTGGTCGTTTTTGCAGTGCTTCATTTGTATCAGGAGTGTAATATCCAAGCTTTATGTTGTGTGATCAACTTAGGAAATGAATCTGCCCTACACAAAGCCTGGATTGGCAATGGAAATGAAGAAAATACTCTTCTCATCAGTTACTACTCAAAAGTTACATCACACATACACCACTTAAGTAGCACACCTGCACAATGTTGTTGCTGATTACAGCTGTTCTCAAAGCTCCTTGTCATGGTTGATGCAGCACTTTAAATACTTTGAGAGTACAGCCAGGTCCTCCGTCGCCTCAGGTGCTTGACTTTGGTTCAGTGACACAGAATCTGAAATTAAACTGCTATATTTAATTGATTTTTGGGGGTCAGTTTTGTTTTGTCTGAGTATCTCACTGGCAGTTGCCGCATTGTTGGGAAGGGAGCAGAAGCTTTTGGCATTGGCCATCTGAGAGTTTGCTGGCAGGAATAATCAGGTAGCTCGGAGCCTGCTGAAATGTTGGTGGGATAGTCAGCAAATCACTTTTGACTGCTTCGAGCTGGAGCCAAGTGTTTCATATTTACATCATATTTATCTGTGGAGAATTAATCTGGTACTCCAGAAGGGTGGAAACTGCTTAAGAATCTGTTACACTGGGTCCCAAACTGCCAATACTGTGGATGTCACGCTTCCAGGAATAAAAGCATATGTGCTCATTTTTAATTCAGAGTCTCTAAATATGTCTTCTGCTGTGAGAATAATTTGCTAGTCTGCATAAACTTTTCTATTACTGTTTCTGTTGAGCAACATAGAGACAGACAGCGTTCTATATTTTTCTCAAGTGACTCACATTGCTATAACTTTATTTTATTAGCCGTGAGATATAGTTCAGAACAGATGTATTCTCAGGGCTTAATACGTGCTGTATATTGAACTGGCAGTATAAGGCACATGGAAGAAACAATTCTACTCCAACTAGAAAACCTTGGTCTGCTTCTCATGTTGACATCTAACCTGAGAAAAAAAATACTGTGCTAAGGGAAATGGCAGAATAGTCGACAAAGATGAAAAGACATCTGACAGAAGGAGAGAATGGCAATTGGTTTGACAGCAGAAGAATCCCAGAAATTGTATCTTTTTCTAATTCTGGACAAAACTTACAAATTACTACATTTTGCAAGTTGTCTTATTCACAGCTGTTCTGACTAGATAAGGACTGGCCACTGAACTCAAGCGCGTTGTTCTGACCTTGCACCAGCTCCACAGTAAAAGATGGGTCCAAGGCACTGAATCACTGAATCAGAGAAATACTCTTCATTGTGGACTAACATTCCCATTGTGGCTGAAAACAGTTAAGTAGATTTTGACTTGGACAGAAATGGAGCCAATTAAAGTCCAAACTGTTAAATGGGAGGAAATGAGAACTTTTTGCCAAGGTTTTGTGCAGTAAAAACTAATTAGCCCTGCAGGGCTTGCCTTGTTAATTTTACTGAAAAGCCATTGTCATAAGCATATGTACACATATTTACCCATGCACAAACATGAACACACATGACTGTAGATGTGTACAGAAACGATGCACAATGTTGTCTTGCGTACTTAGTTAATAATTTCATGGAAAAACAAGGGAACCACTGTATCTGGTCTACTCTGGCTTTATATTGACTGAAAGATAATGGAGAAATAACATAGAATAAGGAGAAACTAGGGCTTCACTAATCCAAAATTGGCCTCATAATGGAGTCTTGCTGTATTCTGGCTTTTAGATGAATGGTTTCTGTTTATATGCTCTCTGGGATAATAGTTGCTTTCTTTTTGTAAGATGTGATCCAGCCTCTCAGGAATTTCTGAAAACTTTCTTTCTTACATCCACTAAACACTCTCTTAAGAATTTAGCACAGAAGTTTTAGCAAATGAAAAGAGCAGGTAGTTTTCGATAGGCTCATGAGTTACTCTTAAGGCTGTTCAAGGGATATCTTCATCATCGTGGATTTGTGTCACGATCCAAACCAGCGTGCGTATGATAGATCTGGAACACAGAATATCAGGTTTACAGACAGACAGACATGTCAGGTAAGTGAGAAAGTACTTTAATTTTTCAGGTTGATGGGAAATAGGCATCTGAAGGAAACAACAATATTTTCCATTACATTTTAATATTGCCTTGCACCCATTTTTATAACATGAGCTCACTGTAGGAGCTCGGTTCTGGAAAGATACGGTGCAGCTGAGTGCAGTGAGGTAGGGTCCAAACAAAATAACACTGACGCTGGGTTTGGATTAGGTATTTACTTCCCGCCTCTCTGAGTTTACAGCCTATTGTAGGAGGCAGAGATAGTACGCAATATGCTGCAATATACAAAGCTGCCATGGAAAGACAGGTCTGAGGGCTAGAATTGAAAATTGTCATTGCCTGACAAATCTACAAAACTAACTTACTGAGAACTGGTGTCATTTACTGAGAGCTGCTGTTGCCTCCCCCCCACCCCATACAGTTTGCCAACGGTAGACTGCAAAGGCTCTGGGTTCTGAGCTTGCTTTTAAAAAAAATTGTCAACACAGTGAAGCAGAAGTTGTCAACAGAAGTTCAGGAAAATCAGCAAATCTATCAAGAGTTGTTACACCTGGCAGCGTTCTGTTACCTATTAAGTAGCTGGCCATCTGAAAGCATGACTAGCAGGAGCTAAATCAGCTCCCACTCAGAGCTGCAGCGTGCAATGTAAACTGGAGTGCCAGGGCTTACCACTGCAGCATGTCTCTTAGCCCATCAGTGACGTCTGATAAGCACGGTCACACGTCTGTGTCAGCTAATACTATTACAAGACTCCAGAGTGGTTAAACAGCAGGCTGGCAGATACGTTAGATACCTATATGGTACGCTTGGTTACTTGTTCTTCCTCTCCGCTCCACTTTTCCTTTCCAGTACCTATGCTTTAAGTTCATTAAAAAATGAGTCAAATGCTAAATCCTGAATTTCTGAGGCTGTCGCATTTATTCAGAGTAGTCCTCATCTTTTCCCTGTGTATGCAGAGATTATAGGTTTAAACTCCCACACCGTTCCTGGGATAATGACATAAACTCAAAGCATAAATGTGGACTATCTAATTTTAGTCAGGTGGCAGTAAATTTTCCTGTATAAATGCAGCGTGTCATCTTTCTTTGAGGAGAAAACAAAACAACTAAATATACTGCTCACATTAACCTCTTTGCTAACGCAGAACATCAACTGCTACTTAAAGAAGTTTTCATTTTCTTTAGCTTCAGTTTCTTTTCACAAGTATGAATTGGTGGTTACAGATTATACATCCAGAGTGAAGATATGTCCAAGCAAAAGGGTTGAAAAAAATTATTTCTTGTATTTTCGCCCCATCCCATATTCTGAAATAATACTTAGCGATGGTAGAGCATTGGCTTTGCTAACATCTTAACATATATATTTATTCCTATTAATTTTTCTTGACCCGAGAAGGGCAACAACAGAGGATGGGGACACAACACAGCTCTCAGCAAATCCTGCTGTAATCGCCTTTCCAATTAAAAAAGAAGTGGCTGTCTAAAGCAAGACAAAGACATTTGCATTCATCACAGCAAATTCTATCCCAGGTGTAAGTATGCAAAAGTATCAAGAATTATGCCTGAGAAATCTGTGTACCTGTGTTGCCTGGGCTCAGTTTCTGTACATTATTATGTTGTATTGCTTTGGAGTAATTTTATGAATGTGGGACTTTAAACAAGAACTATATAACTAAAAGTGATAGCCTGCCGTCTGCATTCATACCTTACACCTTTCACATCAGTGAACTGCTCACAGAATAGAATGAAAAAGAAGTAAAATCTGGTCCTTTATGTATTTCAGAACAAAAAAGATATTTAAAACAGATTGTGTAATTATCTTTGAAAAGGGATCCATTCTTAGTCCAACTGAAGGATTATGCTGTGTTTTAGAGAGGTTTTGGGGTACAGTGAATATCTGACAGATAAGGTGATTTCCTTGCTGAATTAAGCTGAGCAGAGGACTCAGAAGACATGAACATTATAAGTGGCTGTAATCTGCTTTGATGGGTTTAGAAAGTCAACAGACAAAAATAATACAAGAGGTCATTAAACAGCAGTGTGCAAGGTTTCATGTCATCAAGATGTCTGGTGCCGTGTGCTGGATGTCCTGAAGTATTCACTGAACCTAGGTCATGAAACCCAAGGCAGGACATTGACAACAGAGTAAAGCTTGTAAGATCTATGTGGAGAGGCTTAGACACACTATGAGATTATGTCTGTCAGTTGAAAGAGCAATGTCAAAGCCCACACAGGCATAATTAAACATTTTGAAGCAATACAGTAATTTCACAGACTCTCAAAATGTAATATTGAATACTGTGTTGGCTTCTTTATCCTACAGAATAGTTTTAAGACAGTTCCAGAATACCTTGAAACTCTGTCCTTGAAATTGAGCTGGAAACTTCCTTGGAGAAGAAAGTTTCTGCAGATTTTTATCCTATCAATGCTTTCAAATGCGTAACATAAACACAAATAGAATATCACGAAGAACATCAAATTTTGGTGATGATTGTCAAATGAATGATTATGTTTTCTCCCGTGGGTAAGTGTCTCAAGATACGTGGAGGATGATTTGATCTAAGATTTCTGGGAAGATGTCTTTAACGTGCATTTTGATGCAGGCTCTGTGTACGAAAGGCATAGCCTTCGCTTCTTCACTGTTTTCAGTCACAGAACAAACGGCAAGCACTGGACAAGTGATGTTCAGAAGGAGAACTCTGTTGTGGTTTAACCCGTCAGGCAGCTAAACACCACACAGCCGTTCGCTCACTCCCCACCCCAGTGGGATGGGGGAGAGAATCGGGGGAAAAAAAAGTAAAATTCATGGGTTGAGATAAAGTCAGTTTAATAGGACAGAAAAGGAAGGGGAAATAATACTAATGATAAAAGAATATACAAAATAAGTGATGCACATTGCAGTTTCTCACCACCCACTGACTGATGCCCAGCCAGTTCCCGAGCAGCGGTCACCACCCCCTGACCAACTCCCCCCCCAGTTTATATACTGAGCATGACGTCACATGGTATGGAATATCCCTTTGGCCAGTTTGGGTCAGCTGTCCTGGCTGTGCCCCCTCCCAGCTTCTCGCTGGCAGGGCATGGGAAGCTGAAAAGTCCTTGACTAGTGTGAGGACTGCTTAGCAACAACTAAAACATCAGTGTGTTATCAACATTATTCTCATCCTAAATCCAAAACACAGCACTGTACCAGCTACTAGGAGGAAAATGAACTCTATCCCAGCCGGAACCAGGACACCTCCCATGAACCAGCACCTCCCTATGGCATAGAGCAAATGACTGTCCATTTGAGGGGCTTGGGAAAGTTGCCAGCTCAACAGAAGTTTCACATTTATACTCCAGGGCTATATATTACGAATTTGTAAAACAGGACATGTTAAAATCAGAAGAAAATGCAGTTCTTTTTGTACAAAGAGGACACATAGCTTTTTCCTGTATTACAGAAGAGTGCGTATGGGGAAAAGACAAAGGGAAGTTAAGTGAAGGCCCAGGACTAAAACCAGTTCTGCCACAGATAGTCTGACCATGTCAAGGTCAGATCCAGATTGATCATTACAGAATGTCCTATTAACTGCATTAGGTTTTACCTTTGTGTATTTTGGCAGGCACTCATCAACTGCAAACTAAAATATTTTTCTATTTCTATAAAAGCATGTTTTCTGTACAAGTTACTCAGGAGTTACCAGGAGCTCAGAGACTTGCGTGGCAAAAGCCACGTGAGTAGATAATAATCAGATAAACCACACCATGTTACAAGGAGAAGGAGCAGGCGACTGAGCTTCTTTCTGTTCCTGTCATTTTGTCTGCTTGCTTGAGATTAGTTGTATGACCATGTTTTGTCCATTGTAGAATAATAGAAAGAAAAGTATATAAAAAAAGAAGCAAACATAGGTACGGTGAAGCTAATCACCAACTTGGGCAGAACAGAATAATTAAGACTTTATAGGAGGAAGGCAGGAAGGGTCGTGAGACCAATGCAGTTTTCAAGTAAATTCTAAACTACTAGGTGAATCTTAAATTGCATGTTTCCTTCTCAAGCTCCATTTGTGCACAACACAATCTGAGGTTTTCCCCTTTGCCTGTGTATCCATACAGCATGGCAGCCCTGATAGAAGTTAATGGAAATCTTCTCTGAGTAAGGACTTCAAGGTATTTTTTGATACAGTGCAATAAATTACTCTTGCCTCTCTGTTCTCCTCTTCTTTTTACAAGCTTTACTGAAACTATAATCATAGAGACCTCCTTGCAACAGAAACAAAACCTGTGATACTGACATAAATCTCAGGTCCATTCCTTTTGTTTGTAGAAAGATGATGCCTGAGGACCTAGACCTGCTGCTCTGCGGTATGGCTGGAGGCTGACACTAGAGTTGCTGACCTAAGGAGACTCATCCCAGAGTGGAAAGAAACCTACCCTTTCTTTCCATTACTGCAGTGGGGTGAGCCATTTGACAGTAGCATCGTTCCCGGTGACCTCTGGTTGTGTATGACACTTTGGAAGCTGGTGGCAGGCACTGTGATTTCAGAAGTGTTCTCCAAGCTTTTCTCAGTTGCTCAGGGAAGTGTCTTAGGAAACAGGCTGGCCTGTGATCAAGGAAACACATTTCTTCCAGACTCATCCAGAGCCACCTTTTACTTCCTCGGCTCTCGATCAGAGTCACCATTGCTTTGTGGGCATGAGGATATACCAAAGGCAGAAAAGTGTGATTAATTTAGGATCTCTATGTAATCTGTTGAATTTGGTCACATGTGGGATACATTTTGATAGGACTGCGCAGGTGTTAATTGCTCCAGGAAAATATTTGCCTGCATATTTCCTTCCATCTCTGAGAAAGACACTGCAAATAAAAAATCACTGTATGATCCAAATCCACCACCAGGAGACAGAGGTTTGAGTACCTAAATTTTGCTCTCGACATTCATATATTTCGGCTATAAATTCTGCCTGCAAAGAGACTCCTGTCTTCTCTAAATTGAGCAGTATTTCAGGCTTCTAGAGCACTCACTCACAAGCACCACAGATTTTATGCGTGTTAGTTTTTGTTTACCCGCTGTAAATGACAGATTAGCATTTAAATGCTTTTGTCGCAGTTATCTCTCTTTTGGATGTCAAAACAAACAAGCCATTATGTTTCCCTCAAAATAACGCTGGCTGTTGTTCACAATGATTTCCTGCCATTTTCCCCACTCTACAGAAACGGCTGAGCAGGGAACATTTCACAGTACATACTGAAATCTAAAGTTCTTCTGAAATCTATCATTCATGGCAAATTAAGTCTAGCACGCACTCAGAAAGCAGTTACATTCAGTGAGGAGTCACGGAGGCATACTCTGAGTAGCAGGAATTTGTCAGTATAGTTTTTCCCTATTTTTCCTCTTTTTTCCTATTTTCCTTTTTATCCTATCTCCTGATGCTTCATTTTTCCCCTCTTTCTTTGGGTTGTATTGTCCTCCACAGCCCAGTTTCTTGTCTTCCCTCCAGCACTGCAAGTCCTCCTCTCTTTGTCTTTCTCCAAGAGTTTCCATGCCTTTTTGGTTTTTCCTCCAACCCTCTGCTCAGTTGGATTTACTCTTTCCATAACTTTTGTCATTTATAACTTGTACCCTGTCTCTGTCTAATTTCTTTTCCTCCTGTCTCTACAGCATCTCTATCACATCAGTAGATACAGTCAGAGATTATCCAGTCTTCTGATTTCTAGACTTTCCCCTGGTGCAGGGGAAAGACTGGGTTGGCTGTTTGAGGGCGACAGGAGTCCTCAGAAGGATCTATATGTGACCTGTCCCCATCATGAAGGTACATGAACAGTCTGACCTTGCTGGCTATCTTTATATGCAGGAGACAATCTCACAAATTTCAAGGAGTATCTTGTACTCAGCACAAGTAATTCTTGATAATTTTTACTTTTGCATGAAGGAATTTACTGTCTCATCATGCAGCCATTCCTCTGGCAACATCATACAATTTTAAAACAACTACATGACATTTTTAATCAGTTCGCAGCACTTTAGATCTACCCTCCAGCAGGAGTTTGAGAAATACTTGCTTAAAAAGAGCATGTTGTGGAGATGTGCATTTAAAATTGGGAACAGCAGTACTGCGAGGAAGTCTGCAGCACCTCCTCACAAGGATCCCTGTAAGATCTGCATGTGGTTCTGGTCCCAGTGAGTGTGTTGGCCCTCTGACGTTACGCGGGTTTGAAGGAAACATAAAAACATCTAAGTGACATCAAAGTTGAAACTCCCCCAACTGTAGCTTGATTTGGCACCAAGGAAGGGAGTGCTGTGCGTTTCTCACAATGTTTAATTGTTTTCAGAAAGAGCTTTCAGAGTCAGAAAGAGTCAGAAAAAGACTTCATAAATGCACAGTATTAGATTAGTATTAGATACAAATGTCAGATTTTTATTAGGTAGGTGTCCTGGTTCCGGCTGGGATAGAGTTAATTTTCTTCCTAGTAGCTGGTACAGTGCTGCGTTTTGGATTTAGGATGAGAACAATGTTGATAACACACCGATGTTTTAGTTGTTGCTAAGCAGTGTTTATACTAAGTCAAGGACTTTTTCAGCTTCCCATGCTCTGCTCACCCCACGAGTTTTCTTACTTTTGCCTTTCTGATTCTCTCCCCCATCCCACCAGGGGAAGGGGGGAGGGTGAGCAAGCGGCTGGGGGGTGTTGGGTGCTGGTCTGGGGG
>NW_008794595.1:2844202-2873372 GCF_000699145.1 Aptenodytes forsteri | reverse complement strand
GAGGGGGGGAGGGTGAGCAAGCGGCTGTGTGGTGCTTGGTTGCTGACTGGCGTTAAACTACGACAGTAGGTTAGAGATTCAAATACCATCCCAAGCCCATTTTTAAATGCAGTTGCCCTCATTCGTTAGTATGTCCTATTCAGTTGCTCAGTGCAAAGCCCCAGTCTTTCAAACACAACCGCAAGTTTGCTGAGCTGCTTCAGGCCCTTCCCAAACCTGGCCCAAGGTTGCCTTTACAAGCAGACTGGTGTAGTGGGGCAATGTACAGCAGGCAGTCACTGTGTCATTACTCATCATTGCATCCCCCGGATAGATGCTGTGCCCCATGCAGTGGGTTCAGCCTTGCCACTCTGGCCACCCCTGCCCCAAGCCGGGTGCCTGACGGTCCCCCGTGAGCAGGTGAGCGGCTGCTGCAGTGCACCCGAACAAGCTGACGCCAGCGCGCAGGCAGGAAGGAGGATGCCACATAAAAGAGTAATGACAACGCCAACCTAGTTGTGGCACAATGAATTAGACACTCTGCCTTGACAGCCTAAAAGCGCTCCTGATGACTGCGACTTCCCTCTGAAGGAGCGGCGGGTGCACATGTCCCCCTGCCACGGGATTTCCCCACTCCCTCTCCATCCCTTGTCTCACCGAGTAAAAGTGTATTCTCATTGAAATCTGTCATATTTTTCAGAGCAAGACGTTTCAAATCCTGCTGGTGGTGATGGAGAGTCAACAAATCCAGCTGATCTATGACTCCCACCCTACCAGCTCGTAACAGCCCACCCAGCAGCTGTGAATGTGTAGTAGTCCCAAAAACAAGCCCAGAAAAGAGCCCTGCTTTGCAAAAATGAAGCAACAAGATGCTAAGGCCTGGCTTTGCTAAACAACATACATATCTGGCTGCCTGTGAAACCAATGAAAGGTGATGCGGTCACATCTTTGGGATTCTGGTCATAACCATAAAAGAAGACACGAATTTAAATTCAAGCACGCAAACTGAAATACTGACTTCAGCCTCTGTAATACTGGCCATCGGTATCACAAAAGAGTATCACCCATTGCTGTTTCAAGGCATACATACTCATGACGCTGCAAACTTTTCCTGACCCTTTCTTTGACTCGCTATTTGGCCGTAGGAAATTGTTCACTCTCCCATGACTCAGTTTCCTCGTTGGAAAGTGTTTGCTGTAAAATTGCCCGCTTCCCTACCTGACACCTGGTATCTGAGATTTCCTTCCAGGCTCGCACTCTTGCAATTTAGTAACAGGCCGCTCACAATAAGTGAAGGGAAGAGGTATCAGCTGTGATTTTATTCCCAGGTGCTAAGTGGCTGATGATAACAGGAACCTTGCAAGTACCTGAGTTTGAGAACCTGAGATAAAGGATGCTGGAAAGGTGCAGGATGTCGTTACGTTTGATGCAGGGCCGGATGGTGTAGCTCTGTTCCCACACACCAGCTCTTGCTCACACAAGTGATTTTGCTGAAGTCACTGCACTATAAATAATGAGTACGTGCTTACCAATGTCAGCAGTGAGCAGTCTGACCCTTAGTGCTTTCCAGGGCTCCCCAGCCACCTCCAGGATGAAGATTTCCTGTGCCGAGGCCTGATGAGCTTTTCCCTGGGCTGTTAATTGCCTGCTCTGCCCCTGGTTTCCAGGCACATCACGTTCCCAAAGGGGTTTGATTTGTTTCTGTTGGTGAAGCCTGTTGGATTTCCACTTCGGTTTCATCATAGGGTACCCAGCTGTCTCAGTGGTTTGCAAGAAGGGGGTTTGCCCTGTTTCAAAATACTCTAATCTGTTTAAGTCTCATATTATAATCAAAAATATGTAAAACCGTGCTCTGAGCCTGACAGCCTTTGAGCTGTGACCTATGTGCAAATTTACGGGAAGAAATTTAAGTTCCCTTTTGGCTTTGAAGAAACAGTGATCGGTTCTTGCTCTTAAGCAGATGCATTACTGTCTGCTTTGTATGTAAATAAATTCTTGATATGACAGGTCACAATCTGAAGTAATTAGACTTGAAAATATTGTAAATTAGAAGCTTTGGGGAAAAAAAAAATACTTGCTGAGGAGAAATCTTAGTCAAAATAAGAAAAAAATGGCATCATTGCTTGCGTGTTGCCAGCTCTTGCCCACCCTCACAATCCTTGTATTTGTGTGATGCCTAAAGCACTGCAGAGTCTTCAAAGGTTGTAATACAGTGAGAGGCGCAGCCTGTCAGGTATACATACTTTATTAGAGATTAGAAAAATCCTGGCAAAATATTCAATACCTTTTCTCTTGACAGGAAGGCAGTATGAAAAAAATTTATATCCATAAAAATGCATGTATATAGACATGTATTTAATGTATAAATCCATATATTACACATTTTTTAATATTTATAAATTTAAAGTGTATAAATACTTAATACAGAAATACATTTATGTCTTTATTGAGGAGACAACACATCCAAGACGCATGCAGATAGAAACGCTCATCGTTTCTGCTTTGGGATTGATGAAGCAAACCAAGAGCACTTATTTTAGGGGCAAAAATGGAAGTTCGCTGCCTAGGGTGCCCAGCATGCTGGCACTTCAGCAAGCACCTGGCCCAGGAAGCCCATAAACTTACCAGCAGCTCCCCCGTGCGTCCTGGGGAGTCTTTGGGTGCCTCCCTGGGGCACTCGGCATGGGCAGGCATGCTGCACCAGTACTGCCCCTGGGAGTTTTGCTTAGTTAGGCATTTTCCTTGATAAGATGACTTACTTTATGTTATAAACCTAATGATATAATTAAATGCCCACTGACTGCAGCACTGGTGCAGATAAACCTGAATGCCACCGGCCGGCTGTGCATGCCTCCTCCTCTGCCTGCCTTTCGGGAGGTGCCCACTCACCGTGATGGGGGTGGCCTGGACCCTGAACGCCAGCATCGTCAGTCACCCTACTGGGGCAAGAAAGATGGATTTCAGGCATTGCAGTACCCAGCTGAAGGCACTTCAGTGCAGGCTGAGGCCATCCCACCCTCTTCTGACAGCAGGTTTTCTGTATGCATGGACTTCAGAGACTTCCTAGACAGGGATGAAGCTCCATCTTCACCACTAGCAAAGTGACGCTGATGTTAGAGCCAAATTAAGTTTGTACGTTTTAAATATAATCCACACAAAAAGAGATTTCAGAGTTTACAACCAGCCCAGTAAATAATGCAGTAAAAGTGAAAGATGTGTTTTAGGACAGTGATTGCATAATGCCCACAAAAAATTTGTAATTTTCAGCATTTCTAAGTGCCACATACTTCTCTAGTCATAACTAAAATGTCTCTTCAGTAACTATCAACTCAATTCTCTTGCTAAACTAAAGCTCTGTCAAGTCTTCAGAAATCTTCCCTGTTTCCCTTAGCCTTCTTCCAGCCTGCCTTGCAAATGTGCTCATTTTCTCTTTGTAAGCCACAGATGACTGCAGTCCAATTTGGAAGGATATTTTCTGTTAGGGAAAAATAATCAAATATACATTTTAAAAGGTCTGCAACCCGAGTATATTTTTTAAACCTAATTAAACCAAATATATACATGTACTTATAATTCATTTCCCAACTTCTGCTCAAAGTATACGTGACCCCTTTAAGATAACTGTGTAAAACTGGCCTGTTTGCAGATTCATGGTAACCATTTAAAAGCTGAGTTAAAACAGGCAATATAAAAAAATGGACTGTACTAGTGTATTGTTTCGAAATTTATTTGTAATAAAAGTTTGAATTGCAACATGCAGCTATTCATCATTTTGTCATTACTCGAGGTTCATGATATCAGAGTCCAGAGGCACTGGGACATTAGGACATTAGATATATTTGGGCTCCATTTAGACATATTTTCAGGCAGGCATGGAAGCAATTAGTGTTGCAAAAGAAGGGAGCTATCACTAGCCAGTATTTTAACCAGCTGGGGAGCAGGCAGTCACGTGGGGACTGATTCCAGCCAGCCGAGATTGCAGGAATGAATGACATTTCTTCCTCACCTGC
Organism: Aptenodytes forsteri; assembly: GCF_000699145.1. NCBI lineage: Eukaryota > Metazoa > Chordata > Aves > Sphenisciformes > Spheniscidae > Aptenodytes > Aptenodytes forsteri. Next base: position 2,869,383 of record NW_008794595.1, on the reverse strand, counting down.
AGCCCCAGGTGGGGAGATGAGAGCAGCAAGGTGCGAAGGGCCGGCAGCTCTGTCTGCAGGTCAGGAGCTGGGCCACTGCAAAAGTGGTTTTTTTCCTCGTCATGGCCCAAGGAAGCTGCGTGGGATCACCCCACGTCCACAGGGTGTTTGGCAGCTCATGGAAGCGGAATATTTTTACCTTCTTCCAGCCATCTCTGAGCATCTCATCAAAGCCTTGGTATTAAAAAATTTGAAACACTCTCTTCTCCAGGTTTATACAGATAGAGCTAAAAAATGTGGACCTGACCCAGTCTCCACAGAAAGCATCTCATGAAGTGTAGCATCTTCTGATGTCACCTCACCAGATATTTGAAAAAGTGCAGAGTCATATTTTTGGACAGTCTCCTTACTACCGCGAGAGATAAATGCAACATATGCAACAGGGGAGTCTCAAAGGACCCAAAGTTTCAAGTAAGAGAGGGGAAAAAGCATAGGCGGAAGAAAATCATTGATAAAACTTCTATATTACAATTATTTGCACTCACCATAATTCTTTACATCTAACCACATTAAAGCATTCATTAATGAAACTTTACAGTGATTTAAGTGCTATAGTATCATTAGAGCTAGCCGAAACATTTGAAAGAAAAAAGGGGAAATGCAAAATGTCAGAGCTCTTTCAGACTTTGTTTTTAATAGTTCTTCAGTAAAAATGTATTTAAAATGGTCGTTCATCTTTTAAATACAGCTCTCGGATTCAATGGAAATGAAGAATTCTGTAAATCCTTTAAAAAAGAAAAATTATTAAAGTGCCACTGAAAATTCTGCAAAAGCTGCAAAAAAGTTTGAAAATTGCATATTATGGCAGAAGATTATGAAAACAGAAAAAGAGAGTAACCTGTTTCCTGCAGTTTTAAGAAAAGCAACATCAGTTTCCAAAGCTGCTTACTATTCAAGGGAAAATAACAAAATCCTTTCAATATCACATTTATATTTCTGTGGTCTCACTGCCATTTTTCTGAGTGCAAAACTCCCATCTACTATCTGAAAATCAATGGCTGGTTTTGGATGGCCCTTTAATGTCAAGTTCAGCTGCTCTGTATTTTTAACTGGAAAGAAAACGCAATATTTATGACCTTTTTAATTCCCTTTTTTTTTTTTGAATAAACTCCTACTATGGACCCAGGAGGTGAGAGTTGTCAGGGGAAAAAAGAAAAACCGAGTAGTACAGAAATGTGTAAAGGGGAAGGAAAAAAAAAAGGAAGAAAGATAAATAGTGTCCTTTTCTTCCCACTTAACACATCTCATGCTCTTCTTTTTAAAAGGCAGCACCCTGTAATATTTGAAAAGTTGAAGGAGGTCTGCTCGCTGCCACGTTGCCCAGCGTTGCCGCGTATGCATCACATCTATAACGCAAACATTGGTGCTGGCTTGATTCTACATTTGATACCAGGTTTGTCTGAGGGTCTTCTCTTTGAATGCAAGCCCAACCTTACAGAAGGAGTTGCGGGGTGTACTGGCAGCATATGAGAGGCGAGGCATGGGTCCATATTTTCAGTTAGCCCCACACGTGGCACGTATGGGCCAGCCGTGGCACGTATGGGCACGGCACATCCACCACATATTTCCCAGTGCCTTGAGGCAGTGCAGTATAGCTGACATCAGACAGACAGGTGGACTCCTTCCCAGACAGCCCCAATATTGTGGATTTCCCAGCACAAGGGAAGCAGAAGTGCTACATGCATCCCTGTAGCCACGCGTTGACCTTGCTACAATGCTGAAGCAGAGGCTTGTGTTGGTGAGCACCATTCTCTGTCTCCCAGTCAGACCCGCACATTGAGAAACCATGCATGCACGCCGCAAAATCTGACCCAAAGCTTCCTCAAGCCCTATGGCAACGTTTCCTTCGACTCTGGTGGAATTTGAATCAAATCTATAGTCTCCTATGAGCTTATGCTGGCATTGTATTTTATCATCTCTAATAACCAAGAATTAATATGACTGAATTTGCAATGAAGCTCTATTCTTGGTGACTACTGTATTTCTCCAAATATACATGAATGGCAGTCTTCCAACTACATATAAAGAGCTTAATTTTCTTCTAAAAAGCTTTCCAGGTTTTTCTTGCAATACGTCATGACAGGCAAAAATATTTCAAGTCAGTCACTTTGCCTTGTCTTAGTGTAAACAGCAGCATCAGATGCTGTAAAAGAAAGACATGGTCCCTGGACCGAAGTTATGATAGATGGGTAAATAAAGTCCCGATTTCTACATAGATTGTTTTAAAATACAAAGCTGTAGACCTAGCTTTTCAGCTAAACAGGGAGACAATAGCAAGGCTAGTAACTATGATTATGTTGTAGTCATAATTGCTGCAAATGCTAATGACCAGTTAGATGTATAATTGGCCATTTGGTAATTCAGCTATTATTACTGTATATGAAATTGCAGCCAATATATAAAATTACATATATGTTTCTCATAGTTGAGCTTTTAACCCTGCACGTGCTCTCAGCTAATATTTCTGCATGTGAAACATTTCTTACAAAGTTTTTGACTTAAAAGCATTTATGTTTAAATGATTGGCTGAGGTGATGCTTTTGAAAAATACACATTATATTGCATAGTACCAAGCTGGAGTGGTGGATTGTTCTCTCTTGCCTAATTTGCAGCTACTGAAGCAGCGATTTGCTCTGGGCACTAAACTGCCTCTCACAACAAAAGCATTTCAGAAAGTATAGCCAACTAGCTGTAATCCACATGCAAGTCTGGGGAACTCCTGCGTATTGAACCTTCACGGAATGAACCAAAGAATCTGTAGACTCGTCAGGGGAGTTCGGGGAAATCCAGAAGTCGTGCTCCATACGGAGTTGCCACGTCTTCACAGTTGGTTGCAAACCCTATGATACTCAAATGTGAAAAGCTCAGAAACAAGTGATAGAATCTCTGCTATAATTTTTAAGTGATTTTCTAGCTGTCGTGTTTGTGGGAAGAAACTTAAACACATGGCCCAAATGCACAGAAGTCAGAAGTCTAATCCATTTTCTTTAAACCATGTCATTTTCTTTTTAAACCCATCTTCCATTTTCTGGGAGGGTTTGAGGTTGACTTGCAAGTTGATTTAATTAAGTGGGGAAAAAAAAGTGTCTGTTCTAAACTCAGATCTGAGCAGGAAAATACAATACTGATGATACCAGACGTGTTTAAGTTCTGGTATGTGTTTTGCATCCCATCTTCTGAATGGGGCTTGTCTGCTCCTTTAGGTAGGTTTCCTTTTCTACTGAAATAGGCTTGACCCTGGAATTATAACCGTTAGTGTCTGTACAATTCTTACCCCAGCAGTTTCCAGGCTTCTTCTGAGTAACCCTCAGCAAATGGAATCTTTGGGGAGAAGAGATGGAGCTCTGTACAGCTTCCCAAACAGGAACTGAGGGACATCAGTTGAAGTTTCTTGTGGGAATAATGGGAAGTGTACACAGAAAGAAATGAAATGAATGTGATTTAAGATCTGCTTAATTTCTTTGAGTCATTCTTCTCTGGTTAGTCATTTTAGAAGAAGATTGAGAGGTTTGTCTGGAACTTGTTTTTCTCTCCAATATTAACTCCACGTTTCCCTTTCTCCAGGTTGAAGCTGCCTGTGGTGGGCTGAGATAGTTGCTTACCTTCTTGTTTCCCGTGACAATGTGATGATAATACAGGATTAGCCTGAAGGTCCTTAGCTCACTCATTTATTGTAAATCTTTCAACCCAGGTTCCAGTGGCAGCGTACTGGCTCATGTTTCGCAGCGCACAAGACTGACACAAGCTTGAGAAACTTGGTCCTTGGAGAAAGGCAAATCTCCCTGCTCTTGCCTCCTGCTGAGCTGCGAACTCCTCTGGACTGGAGAGTTACTGCCTCTTACAGCTGTTGGGCTGAGGGGGGACCTCCTGGGCATTCAGGGGGCCCTCAAAGCTCTCACAGCCTTCTGAGTTTCTCAGCTCTACTTTACGTACTACGTTAGATGGTTTCAGACACTTGGCTTGGCTTATACATTTTGCATCCGTATATCCTGTATCAGGACTACGCATCAAATGCTAACCCTGTGAGATATTTTTACCAATCGATATTGTAAGCTGACTTTTCTCGAGAAGCATGCCCCTCCTCCCATCATTCAAGCCTGATACGTGCTACCTCTACCGATTTTACCTCCATTTTCTTCTTTGGAACAGGAGCATTTGGAAGTGCCATACTGGGATATCCATTTTCTTCTTTCCTTTTCACTAAATGGATCTTACTAGGAATTTACAAACACGGAGAAAGAGATTTGCATTTACATCGAGGCTGTTTTACCCGGCATCCATGTGATAAGGCAGCCTCACAGGGCCTGGGAACATAGTTTATAGTAATGCTAAGGAATCCTTAACGCTGCCATAGTGGCGGAAAGCAATGAGAATTAGACCCATTTTGTTCAGATTGTGATCTTGTTGAACTGAACTTTTTCTGAGCATTGTTTCTCCTTTCAGTGGTTTCCAAGCTTGGAAAAACCATTTCTGATATAAACCACTTAAAGCTTATTATTGTTCTGAAAATCACTTGCAGTCTTTCGCGAATAAATTTGTATAATATTAGTTCAGAATGATTTGCATGACAAAAAAATACTTTGATGCAGTAAATTGTTTGTAGAAAAGCCACAGTGAAAAGAGCTGGACCCATTTTGTTCAGATTGTGATCTTGTTGAACTGAACTTTTTCTGAGCATTGTTTCTCCTTTCAGTGGTTTCCAAGCTTGGAAAAACCATTTCTGAAAAAAACCACTTAAAGCTTATTATTGTTCTGAACACTTGCAGTCTTTCGCGAATAAATTTGTATAATATTAGTTGAATGATTTGTGCATGACAAAAAAATACTTTGATGCAGTAAATTGTTTGTAGAAAAGCCACAGTGAAAAGAGCTGACTGGTGCCATTAAATTAAATAGCAGTAACCCGCTCTTCCTTCTCTGTTTTTTGTCAATAATAAGCTCCAGTTTATTGGAATATTTATTAATTAAAATGTAAATATTCCTGACTGCTTCTATTAAGAATATTTTGGATACAAGATACAGCAAGCCTAAAACTGCTAACATAATGGAAAACAAATTCATGAATGTAGCATAAATGCAAACATTTTTCTGTTAAAACTATTAATTTTATGGTCAAAGATATAGTTGAAAGAGCCACTGCCTCACAGATATGCAATATGAATATATAGGAGTCTTCTCATAGGTAATGTTATTATGCCATACTTTTTGGCTATGCCTGTCTGACTGCAACACATCTGCAATTGAAAGGTAACTTTGGGGGACACTGTTATCTACAATACTGCACTGAAGTACTGTAATGATCAGAAAAAGTGTATTTGTAATCTGGCTTACTGCTTAAGGGAACCAAAAAAAGTAGATTACATTATGGACCTTAGATTTGCATAGCACTAGAACGTGTTAAATGCAAACCCAGGCTAAACTTAAATGAACCAGTTCAGGAGCTGCAGGGAATGAAGACGCAGCAAGTCATTGCTCAAATTCTCAGTACCGAGTTTTATCCACCTTCTTGAATCGGTTTTGCCCATTTTGTGCCCAGTGCCAGGACCAGAGGCAATGGGCACAAACTGAAACAGAGGAGGTTCCCTCTGAACATCAGGAAACACTTTTTCAGTGTGAGGGTGACCGAGCACTGGCACAGGTCACCCAGGGAGGTTGTGGGGTCTCCCTCCTTGGAGATATTCAAAAGCTGTCTGGACATGGTCCTGGGCAACCGACGCTAGGTGGCCCTGCTTGAGCAAGGAGGTTTGACCAGATGACCTCCAGAGGTCCCTTCCCACCTCAACCATTCTGTGATTCTGTGTTTCGTTGTTTTGCAGCCTGGGACAATTTTGGTGCTGTTCCAGCTACTCTGCAAAAGCCAATTCCGGTTTGTCCCTGCTAGTTAACAGGGACTGCAGAGTATCCATAATAGGAATTTCCAGATATCTCCATGGATCTTCTTAGATCTTGGTCTTACAGTCAGGACTAAAGAGAATTATGTGTTTGCTCACTCTGTCACGTAGCAGGAGGAAAGAGGATGATGGGCTCTTTGGCTCCTTTCCTTCTTCTTTTCTGATAGCTCATGAGATTATTCTATGATTCTATGATTCCATGATTGGAAAGGATTTTGCCACAAAACAGGATCATCAGATCCTAGGCTCCATTGAGCTTAGTAAAACCCATTGAAATCGCTGGTTTCAGGAGGCTTTGGATCTAACTCACAGAGCAGGGAAGGCAAATATATCTGTGGGGTTGAGACAGCGTTTTCAACACTGAGGGTGGAGGAAGGGGAGAAGGGATGGAATTATCATCTGCTTTTATGGTTGCTTTTTCCTTTTTATGAAAAATCTCTCTCATTCGATTCTTCCTGTACTTCTCTTGTAGGTATCCTCTTGCAGTTCCCCACCCTCCAGCCAGCCAGTTAGGTCCCCAGGGACCAGGCTTTCCCACACACAGCCCACACCTCGAACGACTCTTCCTTTTCTCATTTTCAGTGTAGGCTTCTTCCAGTTATCATCATTCACTTTTGCTGAGTGGGTTTTATTTTATTTTTCTCCCTCCTTGATGCTGTGAGTAGTCTCACAGTCAGAGACAAGCTGGAATGGCTGCCAGTAGTGTAAGAAACTCCTCCAGAGATAATGAGACACCAGAAATATGAAAGGCCTCTAATGAAACTTCCCAAACACCAGCCAGATGGGAATTTTGAATTATCTGACCTAGGAGATAGTGGGAGATAGTGATTAATAATACCTTTCTTTATTAATAGGGAGATACACATACTCTGAAGCAAGAGAGGACACTTTAACCCATCTTTCCTACTTTGATCCCTGTATAGTAGGGAGAATTTATGGGTGAGTTTGGTTTGGTTCTGCACTCTTGCAATACACCAATGATTTTTACTCCCTTGCTCTTTTCATCCAGATGGGCTGTTGTTCAGGACATGGAGATGATCATGCATGACAGAAGTAGAGCTGCATGTGGGAACCTGTTGCGGTACAAAGTCCGCTGGTACTACTTTTGTTGCTCTAGCCAGCTGTGTTGCTGCCAAGTCTCTTTGCATCAAAACATGCTGTGTTCAAAGCTGAGAGGAGTTTTCCTGTGGTCTTTCCCTGCACAGAGACTAGCACTATAGTTAGGGATGAACTACTTTGCATTTTCTGATGTGTGTCTCCATGCTTGAGTATGCAGACAGTTAAAATAAGTAACAGATCCAGCAACTTAGGAAGATATGTGAATTATACGATATTATTTCAGGAGTTTGCACTTAAAACCATTCCTCTGACTGTTAAATATATTCACTTTTCAGTTAATTTCGTCAGGTTCCGGGCGCTGTACTTCATTGTCAGAGAGCACTTCTCAGGACCAGCCTCCCTTCATCATTTTTTGAAATGTGTAGCCATTGATATTTGGAACTTAGCAAAAGCAAGTTCCATTCTTGGAGCAAAACTAAAAATAAAACCTTGGAATCATTTGTCATTTTTCTTTCAGACACATCTCGTGTAATCTGTCTTTCTTGTGGGTTCTTAAAGGGTGGATTTTGTTTTGCCTAAGATTCTCTGAATGCAAACCAGCAGAACCTTTTATCAAGTATCGTTTTCTGTTATTACTCAAATTAGTGCTCACAAAGTAGAAAATCTCACTTTAAAGTAAATGGCATTTTTCAAGCATGATAAGGCCTTTATTTCCATTTTCAGTCCAGCTATTTAAATCGCTTTTGTCTGACTGGTGATAAATATGTCTGGCTTGATTCTGTAGAAAAGCAGAGGTGTTCTGAAATGGTGCCGTTTGGGAAGCGTAGAAGCCAGCCACGCTGCACAGGAACCTCAGTGTAAACCATTTTAACATCCCACCCTTTCAGTTTTTTTCTACGACACCCACGCATTTTGCACAGATGGAGGGATGTGACAGATCATGGAATTAAGAAACCAAAAGCTTTTCTGTTAAATTTTTAATCCACTCCTCCCACACTTCCATAGTTCCTTGATTTACAGTTTAATTCAAAATGAATGAACTACCAGTCTTTACTAGCAAGCATCTGTTCATAGCATGTGTTAGCTTCCAGCCACATGTCTGACCCTCTAATATTTCTTTTATTATTCCTTAAACAGGCGGGCCTATGGCAAGCAGTATTTATCACCAGACCATGGCATCTTCTGGGCATTCCTGTATAAGCAGGCTTGGGCCAACAATGCTCACGTTCCTTCAAATCACTAATAGCACCATCTTTACTTGAAATAATCACTTTTTCCTAGTAAGCAAGAAGGAATGCTTACTGGGAGAATGTCTTTGCTCATATTGTGAAACCCCTAGAATAATAAAGACCACCATAATAAGTAGGATAAAACAGATAATATGGTCAGCTGTTTATTATGAGCCACATGGAGTTGTCACAACCTGCATACCTCACATCTCCTCTCTACCTGTATCTGCCTTGCCCTACGCAAGAAGGGGACTCAGAAGCATCTCTAGCTACTCTTCTCACACTAAAACAAGTTAACTTCAGTCACTACTAGCAGAAAGTAACATACGGACTAAATAGAAAATTTCCATCATAGATGAAGTAGGGGAGCAAGGGGGATTCAGAGGAAAAATAAGTAACAGTACTCATGTAGTGCTTTTAACACAAAAAGAAAAAAGCGTGATTTCCTGACCAGCTGTCACCTCCACTTAAGGACTTGCAGAAGACTCTCTCCGGCTTTTAGTTCTACCTGCTGTTTTTCTCCTCTGCCCCAGCTGTGGAGATTCCTCACCAGCGGGAGCTGGGGCAGGAAGGGCTTGGCCAAGCGGCTTCACTGGTCTCTCAAACTCCTTCCAACACTTTGGAAAACACGCATCAGTAGCTGAATTATTTTATTGCAGGGAAGGACCTTTGTGACTGATTTCTGGACATTGAATTCTGACAAATGTAACTTGGTTATTAATGCATTTTTCTGTGTTGATGCATTCATTTTGCAAAACAAACCAGAAACATCTGCTTGTTTGGGTTTTCTTTTCTAGTTTGTATTTCTCAATGGTAGGGACACAAAGCACATACTTGAGATACTGAGATAGGTACTTCCCTTTTGGGGATGCTCCTTATTTTCTGAAATACAAAAGGCAAATTAACCCTTACTGAGTCTCTCTGTGTCTCATACACCTTTAATTTTCTGAGTTCTTTGCAACTTGTTTCTGAGCCCAGTTGCAGTTGTGTAAGTTCAGAGTAACGGCTTTGAAGTAAAAATGTTCCTACTTCTCCTTTACACAGACATACTTAAGATTATAAACTAGTAAAGAAGTATTTCTGTTTTGCAGGGTTTAAACCTAAAAGCAGGATCATTCTTCCTTGCAGAAGAAAGTGCCTGTAAAGAAATCCTGGGAGAATTTCAAAGCACATGCTGTTCTGATCGGTGAGCCTAAAGGGTTCACTGCTGCCCAAAAAGTAAGGACTTCAGGCATAGAAGATCATGGATCCACTGAATGAGTCATACAAAACTTTATTTCTCTGTTTTTTCTGCTGGAAATTTTCCTGGTGGCCCCTGTTGCTTAACTTTAGGTAACACTTCAGTTAGTTCCTTGGGAAGGCTGGACTAGACTTTCCCTTCCTTCATGGTGACACGAACCCTGATCCTTCAGAAGATATTTTGGTCCTTTCTCTCAGGGTGGCTAAGCCAAGATATGACGTGGCACAGGAATTTAACAAGCACGAGATGGATGCTGACAGGCAGGGCAGGATGTAGCTCTGACAGCAAGAGAGTAAGGATTTAGAGGTGCTAGCCTGGAAGAGCAGTACTAATGTCTGTCTAATCCAAGCAGGCTGCTCCTTTATTAGTAATTCTCTGAATTTCTACAGGGCACCTGATATCTCCTTGTCCAACTCAACTCATTGTAGTGAATGTGACGGCACAGTTAAGAGGTATTAGATAAATTATCGGCAAGTAAAGTAGCTTGGTTGCGTTTAATCTGTACAGAAATTAGAAACCTATTTTGAGAACAGTTTCCATGCCGCAGCGTGGAATATTAGCAAGACAAATTGAGCAAAGTGCCACTTTATCATCCAGGTAGGTGTAATCCCCTAGTTTCGCATCTGCCATAGCAGAGGGCTACCCCCCGTTATGTGCCTGCCATACGTTAAGGTTGAGGAGCGGCAGAAGGATTTTGTGCTCACAGTTTATCTCATGGCAGCGGTAATGCTGTTTCAAGGGTCAGCCGGGCTTTTCAGTTAAGAAATAGCAGCTAGCGTCTAAACTTTGATACTTTTCAATTTATTTGACTGTCGCAGAACTGTCTCCACACTAGGTATTCGACATTAAATAGTGCAAGGCAGAGGGAATGAAACTCCTCTGCATGAGGCTTTCCTCCAGGGCTGTGCCCTCAGGGCTCCCTGTGCTGCAGGAGAGGTCCAGGTACCAGGTACAGTATAGCCCTTCTGGGGAAGGGACTCCTCAAACTCCTAGTGTCTGCACAGCCCCCTGAAGCTAAAGGGAAAGGACTAGCATCTTAGCTTTCATTTTTGCTTGCTGTGGCCATGTAACCATGCACATTTATGTAAATACATTCCTTGTATTTTGGCATTTGCTACTTTTCCCATCTTTGGTCCCTCTGTTCTCTGTTGTCCTTCTCTGCTCCATTTTCTGTTGTGAGCCATTTTCTGGCTCACCTTCATGACCTCTTCACAGTAAGAGTCAAATATTGTGTATTTCTGCTTTCCACTTGGTATAGTTCCTGCTGTGAATTCACCTCTCCTTCAAGTCAGGAAAATCAGATTACATGTTCTCCCACATATTAAGTGAGTTTTCATCTCTTCTTCTTCTTCCCTTTGGGGTTGCCAAGGCTAATGTTGTTCCTTGTCAGGAAGTTTTATCTGGCTCTTACTCTAAATGTTTCCTTTCTTAGCTGCATGCCACGATTTCTAGTGTCACTCCAAGAAAATTCATCTCCAGAGTCATTTTTATATTTATAAAGCACTATAGGGTTCCCCACTCAGCCTGCTTTTAGCCAGCTACATGTTTAACTCCTCTGGTCTCTCCTCGTGAGTCAGCGCTTTCCACTGCTTCTCTTCAGATGTCCCTCTGTTGCACTGAGTATTTCTGACAGTGAGCAAAGCTCGGTGCCACCTTGCCGGGACAGCCATGTTAGGGGGGTTACATAAAGGGAACACCCCGGGGAGCACCAGGCCACCTCCCTTTCTCCTACTGCGATTCCTCTGCACCCCTCAACACAGTTTTGATGCAATTTTGCGTTGCAAAATCATGTCTGAGCTACCGCCTATGGTGTTTGCAGGCCCCTTAGCATTCCTGCCTTCCTGGCTTTCTCTCCTGCTGGGTTTTAGGGGCTTTCTAAACAGAGAAGACCTGCCAGCATAGCTAAGGAGAATGCAGAGTCCGCCATATGGAGGTTCACGGGGGCTGCAGCATCCTGCTGGTGTACCGCACACGCCGACGGCAGAGCTGCTGCGTAACCCCCTCAGCCAGTCCAGCGCACAGCACAGCTGCATCCAGTTACTCCAGCATAACTTCCCTTGGGAAGTGATTTTCTGGAATAAAAGTGACTTGACCTGAGAGTAAAGAAATTGTTTTTATTCCAGAGTGGAAAGGCTGCACAAGGGACATATCCTGGTAGTTTTACCAATGTAATTATTCCATACAGCTGTACAGGCAACTTTTCACATGTAAGACAAGCCTTAAAGTACATTTCTACTCATGTATGGTTCTGTATTTTCCCAGAGTAAATCGTAATTCACCATCAGTCTGTTCATGTTTCTAATCTTTTAAAGACCCCTTTGTGTTACTTTATTATCAACACTTGGATACTCAGCTCCTCTCTGTTTTGCATTATGTGCAAATTTCATTGCTGTATTTCCTTCCTCTAATGGAGGTACTTAGCAATAACCATGCCTCGCTCTGATTCCTGCGATCCTCAGTAGACACATTCTCACTACTTGATACGTTGTCATTCATCATCACCTTTTGTTTATGTTTTCAGCCAGTTTTCAATCCTCCTGGTAATGTTTATATCCAGGGTAATTTGTATTAATTAGGAAAGTAAGACTTGTTTTGAGAGACTCCGAACTGCATCACTAAAATTCAAATAGCATCTGCCATGCTCCCTTCATTCATTACTTTTATTAATCTACCTGACAAGGTAATAAAGTCTGCACAAGACTTTTTCTTCATAACTGCATACTGCGTCTTTCTTAAGGTTCCATCATCCTCTAAATAGACACTTTTTTTTCCTTGTAAAATTACTTCTATTAGTGTACAATCAATCAGTTGATTTAGTCTTAAATAGCATAAGGAGTCATTTCTCAGGTAACGCTTGCTTCAACCAGTGTAATCTAGTATAATCCCAGCTGACAGTCACTGTGACTTAAAGGACTCTGCTGTAGGATTCAGCCTCAGATGCAGGTGCTTTTCGTGTGTAAGATGGGAAGGAATGTCTTAAATTGGCACCCCCTGCCAAACCAGACTGCCTTTACCGTAAGATTTCTTACGGAGTGTCAATTGCTGGTCACCATTAGGGCGAATGAAATGCTGGGAGGATACCTGTGAAATTGTCTCAGGGTCAGCATCCGCTGATCCCTGATCTTCAGTAAGGAAAAGCTACAAATGCTCTTTCTACGTTAGCATAGTTAAACTGAAAATCTACGAAAGGTGGTTTTTAATTCCATTTTCCTGAAGAAGGTTTTTGCATTCATGCAAAACATTGATATTAACTTGTTTGTGCTTCTTAACAAGCCTGGGAATGGAAGCTACTTAATTTTCAAAAGAACAAGGCAGAATGAAGCAGCAATCTGGGGACTCTGGTATCTATCTCCTTCTGGATGAAGAAGTAAAAGAATTTGTTGCCTCATATTCAGTGGTCCACTGTAAAGGGTAATTTTTTCTAAAATAGTGATGAAATGCCGTTTGGAAGTATCATCACTAACTATAGAGAAGCCTAGACAACTAGGTGCCTACTCTTCAGAGGACTAATATTACATGAAATGGATTAACACAATTTTTCTCCAGCTCTGTCTCTTTCAGCTGCTTGTGGCCTCGTAGACCTGGAACCCATTAGCAAGGAAAAATATGGGCAAACTCAAGACATAGGATTCGTTTCTAGATAAGCTAGCCTGATTTGGCAGTGCCACTATTCACAGCATAAAAGTATTCTGAGATGGTGATGTCCACAAACAGTGCATTGCAAACAAGATCTGAAATACAGGTTATTAATATTTTCTTGTACGGGTGGTGAATACAAAATTGTGGCATTAGGTAGGAGACAGATCACAAAAGCATTCACATTTTTTAAAAAGTGATTGCTAGGAATACCAGTTTCAGCCTTTTACAGCCTGGCCTCATTTTTTGACTGTTCTTTCTGAGTGATCTACCCTCAGATCTACCCTCAGTAGTCAAGGAGTACTTGGCATGAAGTGGATATTAATTGGTACTAAACTACTGTAGGAGCCTATAGGATTACATTTCATAGTTACATAAAAATCAAACTGAGCATGATGACTGGCACTATGGTAGATACCAGAAGACATAATAGTCATTCGCTGTCTTGAATACATTTTCTATTGGTGTGCAGAAAATTAGGAGTGCAAGTCATTTAAGCAACTGTTAATGGAATTTGTGTATCTAATTAATTCTTCAGGGTGCGCTCTATGGAAAATTTATTTAACTGTGTCATGGATTGCCGTGTTGGTCAGGTGTTTGAGTGACACTGTGGGTAACGCTGTTTTTTTAATATACCAGTCTGCCATCATCAGAATGGCAGACTGTACAGAAATTTGCAGGAGCAATAATTACCTTTGCAGAGGAGCTTACTTGGAAGGAGGTGTTTTATAGTCGTAGCCACTATATAACAGAGTACCCAGAATCGAGAAGTCTGGCTCCAGGCATCTCCTTTCTCCATAATACCCTCCAGGAGCGAGGACAGTGTGTTTGTCTGGGGGGGGCAGAAAGAAGCAATTCATTGTATTGTAGTTGATGTTGTAGCTTGTTTCATTTTTACACTCAGTGCTTGAAATAAGCGGCTGAACCTACTGTGTTAATGCAAACAGAGAAGCAGAGGCTGAAGAGGTTAGTTTTGTTATTCAACTTGTCTCCCAACTCTCATTTCACTTTCCAAAATACCTATAGCTTTCTGCAGTATGAAATTATTGATAGATGTGTGATAAGAAAAATCTCATTACAAGTGTCATTAACACTCTCTAGGATAAGATGTAGTTTCCATCCACTCCAGCTTGGTGTCCTACAGGATATCTTACTGCCCTCCTGCTAGTAATGACCACTTTTTTCAGTTCAGGGGGCACTTGGTTTACAGCCAGTTATGTCCGTGGGTGCCTTTTAGTTGACCTCTGTGAAGGCTGAACTGGGTCCCAGTTGCCAAAGTGGGCAAAGAGAGCACTTCCTGATATCCATTTCCAGGTTGCTGGTAATGAAAACATGCTCCACGATAGTCTTGCTTTTCCAAAAGGCTAGTGCTGATTTTGTACACAGATGTCTATTCCCATATTAGTCTGAGCGAGGCCACATCTCAGGAGGTCAGGCTCAGGTCTCTTTTATAAAAAAGTGTGTTCCTGATAGCCCTGGCTGCAATGAGCATTGCCTGTGTCTGTCAGCTTTAAACTGCTGTGAAGGAGCAGTTCTGAGAGCGCCTCTGTCACATCTGAATTGATGCTTTCATCCTGATATAAGCTTAATATTGATAGTGTATTATTTCCTTTATTTCAAGTTGGCCATGTAATTGCTCCAAGAGTAGTCTTCTCAGTACTCTGAGAAAGAGTCATGGTTTCTACTGACTATAGTTACATGAGGGGCAGAGTGGTAACAAAGATCAGCCTTTTATTGTCCCAAAAGAGTAGCAACATGTAGGTTTTTTGTGGTTTTGTGCTTAAAGTTAAAATTTCAGAATCAAATGTTCCACCACCCCTGATTTTGCACTTAAAAATATTGGGTATGTGTCCCCAGCTACCTTACAGTGCTTGGAAATCCCATCAAAAGGGATTCAGTGGGAGACCCACCTTGCAATGGCAGTGATGAAGAAATAAAGGGTTTCCCCATTTTAGCAATTCCTAGAAATTCACCAAATCTAATACCACCTGAGTGTAGACAATGTGGAGTAGGAGATTATTCACAGAGAAGGATTCCCCTCACCCTTTCCAAAGGTTACAAGAGGCTTCTCATAATCTGGTAACAAGCAATATCTATATTAGAGTACAAAAAAGCCACAGCTACAGTATGCCAGAGCAAAACAGCACGAGGGATCACGTTTTTCTCCAGTGTGCTGTTTCACAAGGGTATTTATTTTGCCCACCAGATTATCCCGTGAGGAAGGATTTTCAATATGTAATAGTGGATGCATAGGCCAACCCTACTGCTGTAGATCACAGCCAGTGGTTCTGGCAGGCTGAAACGTGAATGACATCAGCACAGTGTAGTCAACGTGTGCTTCTGGCATCATTGTCATAAGGATGCCCCCAACCTAGCTAGCAATGGGAAGCATAATTGTTGCTGAATTGTGTAAGGCACAGAGATAGGTACTATGCACAAGAACACACTGAATAATGAAAATCAGCCTGCTCATCTTTGCTGGGAGGGCTTTCTGATGGTGCTAGTGACTCACTCAGGTAAGCAAAAGTACTTTTTTTTTTTTCCATGAATCATGTTAATCTCATTACATAATTAAAAACACTCAAGAAATCCACTCATTTTCCTTTTCTCCAAAGGAAAAATTTGTGTCAGTACTTTCAAGTGCAAGAATCTTCATTAAAGAATTACTCTGTATGTGCAGGTCCTGGTTTAATTATGTCTAACAGAACACCAGCTCCGATACTAAAATAGATAAATACTTCACAAAGAGAAGATGAAGCAGTGCAAGCTACTGAATCATCTGGAGTGCAAAAGATCATATTTCTGAGAATGAAAGGACAGGTTTTTGGTGTGGCACTGACAAAAGTTGTTATTAACTGAATTTTTTCACCTCTCCTTCCCAGAACATCTTCCTTATGGAAGTATGGACATCTTTTCTATTCTGTAAATTATTTTTTTGTCAGTCTATTTCCATTAAATGTACACAAGAAAGCAGTGAAAAATCAGAAAGATCAAGTGCAATGTTTGAAGCTAGTTTGATTCTGTTAAATGGCCTGACAGTTTTGTTGTGGGAAGGAAATGATTTCAAATTAATTGAAGAATCTGAAAACTAGTTTGAAATCTCTTTAATTTTCCTTTTCTTCTTTTTCCTTGGTGTTGCTTATTTTTTTTTTTTTTATGTACACAAGAAAGCAGTGAAAAATCAGAAAGATCAAGTGCAATGTTTGAAGCTAGTTTGATTCTGTTAAATGGCCTGACAGTTTTGTTGTGGGAAGGAAATGATTTCAAATTAATTGAAGAATCTGAAAACTAGTTTGAAATCTCTTTAATTTTCCTTTTCTTCTTTTTCCTTGGTGTTGCTTTTTTTTTTTTTTTTTTTTGTTAATGAAACTCCCATTCCAATCTAACATCAAGTTTTCAATGCTTGGATTAGAAACAAATGAGAGGAAGTAGGTGTGCACAGGCTTTTTTCCTAGCTGTAAGATAAAAGCCAGTGGCCACCTTGCCCAGTTGGTGCGTGCATGCGTCAGCAAGGGCATCACATGCTGGGGCTGTTTCACAAATGACTTAGACACAGAAATAGCAGGCAGGTCACTGAAGGACTTCACCAGCGGCAGATCACTTAATCAGACTTTACGAGCTGGCTGCTGAACCAATCCCTCCCCTGCCGCCCCAGCAGCGCCTGCCTCTGCAGGCGCAGTCTTAGGGCTGGCTTATCCAAGGATTGAGCAACTCAGCCAACACATAACAAAGATTACCAGCGTAGAGGAGAACCCTTGTAGATTACGAAGCTTTGGAGTTTGCACAGCTGTGATGTGCGTGCCTTTCCATCATTCCTGTCTCCTCTTTGGTTTTGGGGTGGTTGTTTTTTTTTTTTCCCCTATGCAATCCAGAAATGGTTCAAGATATTCCACAGAAATGTCTATGCAGAAAGAGACATGTGTCTTGTTTACTTCATTGGGGAAGCTCATTACAATAGGAAATGTCATGGGAAAATAGACCGAATGTTTGAATAATCCACAGGGTTAACCATAGTTTGACTGTGACCTACTGTATTTATCCTTCCAGAGGCTTAAGAAGTCTTGTTCTTGTAAAATACAGCTGAGAATCAGACAGACTGAGTCTGTTTGCTGAGATTTTGCACTTAGAAAAGTAATGTGGCAAAGTACAGTCGTGCCTTAGCTGATTGTTGGTGTGACGTTTTATTCAGTTCGGTGGACATACAGATGACTGCAGCAGTGTGAAAGTATCAGCATGCATTTGAAGATGCTCTGCATACAATAACACCAAGAAAATTGCCAGTGCTCTTATCTCGGTCAGGCCAATAAAATGCAATGAGTACAGGAGGAGGAACAATTGGGTTCACGTGGATTCACAAGTTTGTTTGCAGTGAATTATTATTTTATGTAATAATGTTCTATTATCTATCTGCATTACTTTTCACATACATAATTTATATTTTTGCATAGTAAATGTATTTCATTCCTGGATGAGCTCCCACTTTTGTGATGTCTGCTATCCTAGCAAACACTGGGAGCTGGAGACTCCAGAGCTATTAGTCTTAGCCTTTACAGCTGCCCACTAAAGAGTCTTTGTGTCAGAGGCGCAGTATGTTCATATCTAGGGCTATCGCAAACTCAAATCCACTGTGTGTCGGAGTACAGAGGGACAAATAATGCCCAGTGATGAATGGGCCACATCCAGATCTCCTGCTGCACGAGGAGTGGTTCCACAGCTCGCCCTTTTCATCATGTCTCTTTAAAATGTTCAGGCTTGGTTTTCTGCTCGGTAAATCAGAAATAACTCCGCTGCCGTACAATTTGAAGAGACAATCAGACAAATCAAGTGTAATTTCTCAAGTTCTGAACCAGAATGAAATGCATAAAGAAAACAAGTTCTTTCTGAACAAAACGTAAGAACAAGCAAATGGATGGAAGCAGCAATATTGCATTGCTTTTTTATTATCTCAAAGCAGCATAATATTGGTGATATATCATTATCAAAATGTATTCAATTATACATTGCTATAATTTGATATATTTTATAATTTATGTATCATTTATCATTATACGTAATTTGATTATATTTTCATAAAATCAGAAAGTCCACATAAAATAACTGGGCTTGGATGGATTTGGAATGAAACAGTTTAACCTCATCCACGTATTTTTATCCATTTAAGGATAAAAAATAAGAATGATGCACAACAGCCAACATTTTATTTGCGTTGACATAAACCTGCAAATTCATCAGTGAAAATGAATTTTCTAATAAAGACTGTGCATTTTGAACCCATCCAAGTAAATGTCGTTGTATTCCCTATGATAAATAATGTTGCAGTTTACTTTGCTAATGATGATGACTAGGGCATATAAAATACTAGAAAACTCACTTTCAAGATTCATTCAGAAAAAACCTAAAAAAAAGCAAACCTCTTTTGTTTTCTTCAGTAGCATTAACAATTGCTTTATTTACTTTTTACCAGAAATCCTTCTTCGTCCAAGGATGCTTATGGAATTAAAAAAAACCCCAAAACAGTGTACATATATTTATGTTGGTGTTTAAAAGGTAATTTGTCCAAGCCTTGATCTTGCATAGATATGTTTAGTCATTCAATTAGGGAGGAGAAGCAATGTCTCATGACAAATGCCTGACTGCAGCTTAGCCCCTGCTATGAGTCCTTATGATGTTCAGGGATGTTTGTCCTTGAACATTGCAGCTATACTAGTAAAAACCCTAGCAGATACGGAATTCAGTGTCCAAAAGTATGCTTTCACCTCTGTAAATTGATTCTGCGTTATACTGTGCAACTAACTGTATGACATGGAAGCACTTTTAAAGTGGATGGCAGCAGTCATACAGGCTGAACAGCTAACTTCAGCTAAGAAATATTTGGACCACATACTTTGCAAGCTATCCCTCACACAGCCCAATAATATTAATCTGGGCAGTTTGATGGGGAATCTTTAGAGTCTTCAACTCAGCAGCCAATCTTAAATGCCAACATTTTCCAAAATACCAAAGCAAGGCATATCACAGCAGAAGTAGTATACTGAATTTTCATTAATGAGGGCATCTATCAATCGTTTGTTGTCCCTCATTAAGCTGTCCTGATTTGAAGCAGCCATAAGAGAAGAAGTCTGAAGGATGCCAAGTCATATAAATATGTTAGCTAGGACAAAGGGCTCAGTTACGGCTTCCCCGTGAGTCTTGTTCGTGAGGCAGGGCGTTGGATCACTACCCCAGATGCAGCAGTCACTGTTTCCGAGTTGCTCCCCGTTCAGTGGGTGGCCTGGCTTAGGGGCATGCTCAGGACCGGCTTTATACTGAGGGTGATGATGCCTTGCACTGACGTGTGATGAGACTGGAAGCAGCTATAGGTCCTCCTCCTGTGGGTGCGTGCCTGCAGGGGATGAGGGTAGGGGGAAGACACGTGCTAGATCTGCTCTCCCTGGTGTGGAGCCTAACCATTACCCCAGTCATGAGGTAGCAACGACCCCTGAGTTAGTATTAGAAACAGTTTTCTGTGAAATGCCACTGAAGTCTAAAATACAATGCCTCTTGCCTGCCAATGCAGTTTTGCTTATTTCTCATCATGAGGGTTCTTGGCAAATGGATTTACTGACGAACGTTCACTGAAGTCTTAAGCCAATACTGGAGAGCATCATCAGATAATGAAATTCATATATCGTCTTTTCTCATTGTGAATGCAATTCTACATTATGTCCATCCAGCCAAAGACCAGCAACTTATCATGTGGTCTCTTTATCCAGGTAAAGTCATTCACATGTAGAAGAGCTAACCCTTGCAGTGAATTGCTTCAGGTTAGCCTCAGATGAAGAGTTATTTTGCAAAACTGTCTATCAATTACTTCAAATAATGAAAACAGTTGAAAAATAGCAATCTGTTCAGGAAGGAAAAAAGAAGTTATTTTTCTGAAGTACATTTTTTTGTGTACATAGCACTCTAATGCTGTCTATAAACACAAGGCTACAAATTTTATTCATTACAGTTCATTTCAGTTTCTTCTTTTAATTATTATTTGACAATTTCTTTATTAAGGGACATGGGCTTAGAATTTCACACTTAGTTAAACACCACTTAACCCCCTGACACAATCTGCATGTATCCCATTAAGTGAAATTTTGCTAATACTATCCCAGTTAAGCAGTCGTCATTACGATTCACTCTCATTAAGCTAAACAGGTTCTCTGGGACGTATCCTAATAAGGCGCCATCCTGATTACACACATCCTGATTAAGAGAAGTATGCGCTATTACACTTATTTGTCTGTCCTGGGAGGAAATTTCAGAATGCGTCTGACCTTACTTAATGTTAAATGCAAGGCATTCTTGGATCTGGTGAAACTTTGCTCCATGTCTTCATTATGTGAAGTTGTTGCTGGAATTCTCTTTCCCTAGAAACCACATAGTTTGCTTCATTTTGAGTTTGGCTCCCAGTTGAACAAGTGGAATTGTCCTTCTGGACGGATTCTTAATGGCACTTTAAAATTTTATCCACACCCTTAACCAGTTAATTATGATCTAAATATTGTTACTTGGTTGTAACTGGTTACAGGGCTTAATTTCTTCATTCTTAATGGACTAGTCAATAGGAATGATGCTGTTCAATGGAAGTTGTGTAATGCCTCTATTAGATCTTTCCAGTCCAGAATTAGTGTCAGTATTTATGTTTAATAGTGTTTGTGGTATGTAGCAAAGCAATCACTTCTTAATTGCACCTTCCAAATTGAACTATGAAACGAAAAGCAGTGCAGTTACCTTTTCAGGTTGGGCATCTGTTCTTTTCCTAATCTGAGATGATAAAATGGATCTCTCTGTAATCTAAGGAAACACCTGAAATAGGCATATATACGCAGTGCGCTCAGTTGTCTCAGGGCAGATTTTATTTGGCAAGAAGCTGATTACGAGCACTCCACCCTGAACACCTCACAGTGTACTGGTGCACACAAATGGATGCATGTAACTGGCATCCTGATAAAAAGTGCAAGAGTCCTTAGAAATAACTGGAGTCAATGCCATTTGTTGCACTGTCTGCAGGCAGGTAGATGACACAACTTATTCCTCTCCATGGCAAGTTCTTCAGAAGCTCTGTCCTTTGAGTGCTTCTGTGGCATAAACCCCAGACTCGGCTCATACAGCTTCCCTGACCCCATAAAGCAACTGAATGCTGTGCTTCAAGTCATTTTTACAAGGCTTTATCACTGTGTGCACAGCTTGACTGCAAATTGCTTATTTCAAGCAAGTCATGAAATAAAAAGTGGCTGTACTGAGAGCTGAATGCCAGAGCTGACTTTGCCTCTGTGCCTTAGAGCCATGTGTGCTTGAGAGCACGATAAATAGCATGTTTCCCAAACTTAAACACAAACCTCTTTTGGCATGCACATGCATGACCACCTGAGTTAGCAGAGATTCACTCCCCACCAGGATGGGGGAGCGAAGCCATCTGCAGCTACTGTTGCAGATATCTCTGTTCTTGGTCCTCTGCTCTGGAATTACTGACGCTTGAACTTTTGCCAGCAATTAAAGGCAGTTAGCGGTTCCCTGGTCAGTGGGAATACTCAAAGCCAGTAATTGCTGCAGGTTTTCAGTCCTGCTGCAGGAACAAAGCTATTGGCTGAAGAGGCACTGAATGTGTAGCTAGAGGCCTAATGGCATCTGGTCTGATGGCTGGTTGCTGCTGAAAGGGACAATCCCATTTCTCTGACCCTCTTCCCCTCCTCTTCCTATCCCTGCTCCCGGCCATACAATCCTGCTTTTTCTATTATAGCCCTCATCAGACCTTACGGAGAGCCGATTCAAATACCCAGCCTGGAAGAAAGCTGTTAATTTTCTTTTGCCCCATTGTTCTGGTTTCCTCCAGAAACAATTAATGAAATCAGCTTACAGTGAGGTCAAGTGAGCACCAGGCCTTGTAAAGAGAAACAGCAGAAGCTTGCAATCAGGAGCAGAAGAGGTGGGAAAAGAGTGCACTGGGACTCCACTTCTGTCATAGCAAGCTGTTAGATCAGCTTATCTGGCATGTCTCTGTCTGGGGAACTGCAAAAATACAGATTGACAGTATCTATCCCCTTCCCTTGGGAAGCGCCATCATATTCAGAAATGGAGCTGGAGAGTATTTAGCTATCCCATGCTGCAAGGATAGGTTGACTTTAATACTTTGAAAGAATTACCAGTTGTTTTGGAAAAGAGTGAGTGGGAACAATATTTCATCTTTTGTCCCAGGTGAGCCGTTGACTCCTGCTTTGCAGAAACTTTTGAGAATTCAGTATTGCTTACAAAAATCACTGGGTCATCTTTGGCTACTCTCCCCCAGAATGGCATGTTGCCTGGTCATTAGTTTGCTTGTGGTGGCTAATTTTTTTCAGCTTCTAATTAGAACAGTCATTTAATTGGTGAATTTTGTCCTAATTGACACATGCCAACTGAAAAGGGTCTGTTCCTGTATAGTCAGCTGAACATATGCTAATTAAACTCCCATCATGATATGGCTTACTGAGTATTTCATATGAGACTGGTTACTGTACTTTCTAATTCATACATGGTTCAGTGAGAAATATTTCATGCTCTAACTGTCAATAGTTTTTCTTCTGAGACTGTCTTTCTCTGTAGGAAGCAAGAACCCATACATGTCCAACAGGTAAAAAGTGAAAATGGTTCAGGTTGCGTATTCCAGGCAGGCTGGAAACTCTGCAAGTGCTTTCAGTTATCCAGCAGTGTGTCTGGATAAACCTGTGTGAGTTCCCCCGGGGGGGCTGGGTGAAGAGGAGACACAGAGAACTTGAGACAGAGATGCCCATGCGTTGGCTTACAAGACAGGGCCTCCCAATGTCCCTGTGTCATGGGATCACACACTGGGGAATGAGTTAGAGGAGCACCATCAACTCTGGTGCCTCTGAACATGGAGCCTCCATGCAATGGGCAGGCATCCTGGCAGGAGTGTAGACCCCTTTGCCCCCCAGCCTGGTCCCCCATGGCGAGCTGCAGTTGCTGGATTGGGTCATTTGCTTCTGCTTGTGTGCGTATGCCCCCAGGAGAAGGGAGGTGCTGATGCTGTGCTGCCAGGGTAGGAGTTGCAGATGTTGCAAGTTCAGAGTGGGACCAAATGAGTGTTGCTAACTCGTGCAACTTGACCGGTGTGTTAAAAATCCTCTAAGGGTGTTACAGCCTCCTTTCCTGTAGCACCAATTCTTCGTTCCAGCCGTTTCATCCCACCCTCAGGCTGTGGCAGCATCCCACATTTTCAAGTGCTCTGCATCCTAACACTGTGTGGCAAGCTGATACGTTTCCATTGCTGAACCTAATAAAAACAGTGGTTGTCATGGTTTACTAGCAAAACTTTAGTGCTAACTCAGAATCATGGCAAAGTGCCCAAATAGCCTGCACTCTGCATTCTGTACAGTCTCAGAGTAGTTATCGGTAATTGCATCTCCACCCCCTCCCTATTACATATACTCCATGTACCATCCAATTCTTCACATTTATTATTCAGGGCACTTTTTTTCTGGAGATTATTGCAGCTAACTTACCAAGAAAAAGGACAGTCAATGGCTTTAAAATACAGTGTTTTCTCTTGTTTGTGTTATCTTTCTGCAACCCCACTTTGTAATGCTGTTTCCTGAAATTCATTGCTACTTCCCCATTCCGTGGGGGCTTCCAAAAGGTTAGCTGGTGTCACGGGGTCATATTTATAGCCTGATCTTATTCCCAAATATGTCTTGGACAGATAACTTTCAATTTCTTATGTACCTGAGCTCTGGTTATGTGACAGGAAAACACAGCAATAAATTGCAATTCTGTTTATATAACAAATCAGATTATTTTGCCTTGAAAACAAGCACTATATGGGAAACTATATGTGACCTCTGGGTAAAAATGAACATCTGTTTCCATCAGCTTAGACTATTTATGACATGAGACTAGCAGAAGCAGTTGGGGAGCAGGATCTCATGGTTCACAGTGATTGTTCTGAGATCCAAAGCAAAATTGATAGACTGATGTTTACCTCTGAGTTAAGGTATTCCTCTCTGCTTTGAAATATTTCTTTTCATTCTCCTAGAGTTCATATCTGCAATAGCTTAGGCTTTTGTTTAATTCTTATTCAGCCTCCGATTGAGAGGATCATAACTTAATACATAGCGAACACGTCTGTTTAGGAGCAACTTAGTAAAAGAAGGGGAAAGTATGTTGCTTTTAGGAAGTTTTCCAAAAATCTGTATTTCACTTCCACGGAAGTCAGAATACTAAAGCTGTGAATGTGGAGGGGAGTTGCGGACTGAGGTATTTACCACCCAGTGCTAACATTTCTTGTTAATCCCCCACTGTTAAAAGATTCCTTAACGTTCCAATCCATAGCACCTTTGTGCCTGCTGAAGTCAATGTAGACAGCTCTGAGCTGCACAAGCCAGCGGTATAAAACCAGCAACCGCGTGGTGATTTGGCAGCGGTATAGAAACTGCAACTGTACAGTGATTTGGCAGAAGGCGCAAATGTTGCTGACATATAAATTTGACTGGATACTCTCATCTCCAGTTTGAAATGTCTATGTTAGAGTGCATCCAGTCAACTGGGTATCTGCATCTCCACAGAACTGATCTGTTAATTTAATCCGATACGCTAAATTGTTAAAATGACCCTATAGAAAGTGATATTCAAGGGCTAGTCACATGCATAGACTGGGCAGAAAAAGAGTGCCTAGGGTAAAAAACTGCAAAGGGTTTGTTAGTGTTTTGATCACAGGAAACAAACCTATGAAAATTAGGCTTTTATTTTGTTAAATACTGTTGAAACCCGTAAGAACAGACTGTCCCTCACCTCAGAAAGCTGATAAACTGTAAGTAACCCTGTCTTAGGCTGATGAGGAGTTTGATGGGTAGTTTCTGTAAAGTCAGTGGTATTGTCCTGGTTTCAGCTGGGATAGAGTTAATTTTCCTCCTAGTAGCTGGTACAGTGCTGTGTTTTGGATTTAGTATGAGAACAATGTTGATAACACACCGATGTTTTAGTTGTTGCTAAGTAGTGCTTACACTAGTCAAGGACTTTTCAGCTTCCCATGCCCTGCCAGCGAGAAGCTGGGAGGGGGCACAG
>NW_008794595.1:2797353-2844053 GCF_000699145.1 Aptenodytes forsteri | reverse complement strand
TTTCTTTCCTATTAAACTGTCTTTATCTCAACCCATGAATTTTACTTTTTTTCCCCACCCAATTCTCTCCTCCATCCCACTGGGGATGGCTGTGTGGTGTTCAGTGCCTGCTGGGTTAAACCACAACAGGTATTTAAAGCACCACAATTCACTCTTCTGAATAAAAGTCTCACAATATGGCACAAAATAGGTAAAGTAGAGAACAAGTAGGAGAAGATAAATACACCTGACCTCTTTCCGCAGATGAGAAACTGAGACACAGAATAATTGTAGAACTTCTAACGATGACCCACGAGCTCTGAAGCCTCTCGAGTCCTCCAAGGAGATTGCCTCCATAGCAGATGCTTTGGCTGTCCATTTTAAGGAGGCTGGGTACCCAGCTTAGTCCACTGAGTGGACTACAAAACTTTGTCTCATCCTAAAACTCCTGAGCTCCAGAAGAGTTGTGTCTCTGATGTCCATATGGAGTTGGTGGAGAGAGACATCTGGAAAAGCAATCCAAAATGTCCCCATTTTGAACAGGGGATTATTTGGAGATCACCAGTAGGAAACCCTGGACACTGGCATCAGTCATGTTCCTCTCTGGAGCTTTTGTGTCTGAGTCAGGGCTGCCTCTCCATAAAGGACTCAGAGTCCAAGTGTCTCCCCTAAGGAGAGGGGTCTGTGCATGCTCTTTGAAAAAAAAGAGTTAGTTTCCTGTTTTAAAAAAAAACCACAATCTTAGGAGGTGAGTCTTCAAATTGTAGCCCAGCCTAGTCAATAGTCATGGAGTCAGAAACTTAGGTCTTGTATCCTCTTCAGAAAGAGCAAAGAGCACCACCTCCATGTCAGCCCTTCGGCAGCACCTCCAGCCCACAGCCAAGTAGTTCTGTGGGGTGTGAGACACGGGTCTGAGCACTTTTCGCATGAGAAAATATTGTCAGTGCTGCGTGATACCTGCAGGGGAGCTGAGGGACGCTGGTGTGTATTGTTTCTGTACATCACCTCATGTCTGCACCGCTGCGGGGATTGCTCAGAAGGAGGGAGCACTGGGTATGTGCAAGAAGGGAGGGTGCCTAGCAAGTAGAGTTTCCTGCAAAGCCTGTGAAATGGAAATTTTTGCATTGCCATTTTGCATATTGATAACTGAAATCTGTCTAAATCCTGTTTAAGGCACTTGCGTTCTTCTCAAGACCTGCCTCCTGACTTTCTGTGGCTATGGCAGCTATGCAGGATGTCAGCTGGTACCAAGCTGAATCCCTCCTCTTGCTAACACCAGTGTGAACTTTCCACAAAAAATGGGCCAAAAATCCACCTTTTAAATCTTCCTTTATTTTAATTTTCCATGACATGAGCAAAACTAAGGCAAATACTAATTTTATTCTGCACTATAGTTCTATGGGGAGAATAAGTGACTGGCAAGATCTAAACAATATGTCTCTGGATTCTCTTTCCTTTCATTACATTTGCTATTAGCTTTATAACCATGTCTTTACTGTGATGACATTTTATATTAAAGGAAGCTTTTAGATTATAAATCAGATTTAGCTAGTAAAAGCCATGTCATGTCTTTTATTGCATTTTTCATTTGTTGTTACTATTTTATGAGTATTCAGGCTGTGTACAAGCTTCCAGCAACTGTAGATCTCCCCCTCACACTCACACATCCAGTGCTGTTAGGAGAGTGAGTAAGAATAGAAATGAATTATCATCATCTGTGTGGAAAGCTACAGGAAAGTTCAGCAGGTCTCAGATCTTATAATTAAATTAAAAACCCCGGAGAAGAAGTCAGTCTGGGGCTGCTTTTTATGGTAATTCCGAAACAAAATTGCAGGCACGGGAAGCAGGATTACCCCTGCTTTTTGCAAATTAGCTAATAAGCTTTCTGTTGAAAGCAACCACTAAACTGAATAAAAACAGAACAGTTGCAGCCACCTCTGTGGTGGCTGTTTACCTCTCAGCCAGACACAGCCCCAAACCTAAACCTCTGTTGGGAGCAATCCCCTAATCAGAGAGCACTGAGAATCTAACTTCATCACCAGTTCTTCCTGCAGCCCATTTGTTCCAGACGGGCAGGTACATAATAACACATAGCGACCGTCAATACCGAGCTCGTTCATTTATACTTCCAATTTTCTTGGAGCAGAAAAACCCCTACTGAAGAAGACAGCAAAATAGTTGTGAAGACCACTTCTGTAACAGTCCCTCGAAGTGTTAGAGTCCAACAGGCAAGGCTTTTATCCTTAAGGAAGTCACGCCACGAACAAACTGCCATACCGGTTGTGTAATGGAGACCTTCATACATTGTCACACTGCATGTGCTCACACTGAGCTCCTGGGTAAACCATCGAAGTTTTTAATTGCGAAGAAACCTTGTACAACAGAGCAGAGAAAGATGTGGAGAGAACTTCAGCCAAGCAACTACAGAGAAATCCAGGGTGAAATGGTACATTTAACGCACAGTTATTCAGCAGAGTTACACAGAAATATGTATTATGTATGGATTTCTATTATATACTTATTTGTTCTGGTCTGGTCCTAACACTTCTTAGGACAAGTAGCATGAGTTTATCATATATGTCTGTAGCGTACAGAGAACCAGGATAAGTGCTCCACTGTGATCCTTCAGAATAAATGTGCTGCCTCTAGGCAATACAGCAGTTGGAGGAAGGTCTGTGCATGGCAAAAAAAATGGCAGAACCGTTCTTTTGGGTCCTCCTCCACCCAAGGCAGCTGCACACTGAGAACAGGGAGGGGACATAAAGACAATGTGCACGGGCCTGTACGTGTTAGCTATGTTCATACCTAATGGCAGACGTGAGTGTGAAAGAAAGCAACTGAGGTTTCTCTAATTTGTACGTGAGTGAGCTCTCACCTGTACTGCAGAGGCCTCCAAAGCTGGTGTGAACACAGACATCAATATGTAAGGCATTTTAAAAGAGAGGTTTCCTTTTCTTCCACTTCCTGTAGACACAGCACTTCTTTTTAATGGATATGTCCAGGTATCTTTCTCTTTTTAATTTGCTAGAATGGCTTGAGGCCAAATTATTTATTTTTGTGAGTTATTTCTGATCAACAGACATCAAATGGAAAACAAGACAATATTGCACGCATTGTCAGAGCTTGTTAGATCATGGCTATGTTGCCAGTATACTAAGGCAGTGTTCATTGGGCCATTTTGTTGGCTGGAAGACATAATTTCCTACTGAGAGTTTCCATCCTGAGAGTTTTTTGTGCCTAAAAATGTAGCAAATGGTAGCAAAAGAGCAAGCACCAAATGTCACTGTCACCTTGCCAAGGTCTATCTTTGTCGTTTCTAGACTTGGTTCTTTCTGTACATATTAAGAGTAAATAGCTCTGAAGCCCAAAGTGCAGGATATCAGAGTGAAAGACATGAGTTTACAGCACTGTAGTGGAGATCCTTTGTCTTTTTCAAGCAATTATAAATGGCAGATGTCGTCTTGGCATGAAATATAAGGCTTCCCGGCTGCTGAGGAGAACCTGTTTGTTAATGCTGCAATCATTCAAGCTGACAGTTTTGCTTAATAATACTTAAAGTAACCCTTTGGAGAGTAAGTATGTAGTGTAGATGTCAACATCTATTTTCCAAAGCACTGATTTTGCTGGCAGCTTGGAGAGCTCTGGTGTTCTAAGGGTTAAATAACTGTTTATTAGTTTTTATTTTCCTTGAGATAACCATTTCATAAATTAATTATTGGTTTTAGGTTGTTTAGAGTCAAAAATTTCAAAGGCCGCATCAGTTTCTTTTAGGCTTGTACAAGCGCACCAGCCTATCACTGCCCATAATAGAACAGTCATAGTATTGTTTATGCTCCTGTAAGGAGAAAGCTTTTGCAAGGCTATTTTTAGGACTTAATGAAGTCAACACTGATGCAGGAAACCTGAATAAAGCTTTATGTATGTATGTAAGTGCTATTTACATATATACAGGCTATTTCTGTACATGCATTAGAAACCTTTACTTTAGCCTGCTCAGTCGGTATATTCTGTCTCCATTGTGCTCGTAATTTTCTGCAGTCAAAAATAGGAGGTCAAACAAAAGGCATTATGTAGGCTTCAAAACTTCCATATACATTCATCTGGCATGAACAGAATTTAGCTTTTGTTCTTTCTGTTTTTCCAGTTTAGGCAAAAGTGTTACCATTTATTATTAAGCAGACATTAGAAGAAGAGTAAGACAAGCTTATTACCTGAAACCTGCCTTTTCTTTGCAAAGGGATTGTCCATGATTGACAGAATTCTGATATTTCAGTCTCTGAACACAGATATTCACATAGCATCAATCAGATGCCATAGATGCTCATATTTTTTTTCAACATAAAAATTTTAAGCAGTTCTTTACTATTAAACCTCAGATTACACAAACTAAAAGAAATTGTTAATAACTCTCATTCATTTTCATAAAGTTGTGCTGGTTTGAACCTTATGTAATTTATAAAAACATTGTCATTTTTATTCTTATATCGCCATTAAAACTCCAGTCTTACTGTGTTGGCACTGGGTTGTTACGTTTCTTCTAAAGGCACCAACAGCAGAAGAAAATCTGACGACTGTTGGAACAATTGAAATGCCATATAATTCAGAATCTTGTCAGGGAACTGATTGCACAGCTCCCCCCATTTTAATGGAACTTCATCCCCACTTAAATGTTTACTTGTTTGTTCTGTTGTGCATCAAATATGACTCACAATCTTTAGTCATGAGCTCTTAAAAATCCTCTTCCACGTTGTTATTCCCAAAGCCATCAGTATTTGTTTGCTGTTACCATTTCTTTTTTTTTCCTAGGGAATACGTTTCTGAAGACTCATGTAGCAGGAAGTATTTTTACTGATTATATTGAGAATACTTGTATAAAAAGTTGCAGGATTAGATCCTGAGATCCAAACCTGCAAGCACATGAGCACACACTTCATTCTAATCCCGAGAGCAGACTCATTAAATATTTTTCTCCTGTGGAAGTGGTTGAAAGACAAATAATTTAGTCTGTATTTGGCCAAGCTAGCCCTATTTACTCTTTAAACTTTTCACTTATGAAACGATCCTTGCAGTTGTTCGAGTTGTTTTATAATTGAAAACCACAATAATTATGTGAAGGCCTTCAGGGCAGACTATATGCCTTCCTTAATCTGAAATGGGTTTTGCCTTATAGTTGTAGTTAGATTTATTTTCTAATTTAACTGGAATCTATTCTCTAATTTAACTGGAGTGACAAAGTAGTGCAGAAAACACGTGTTCAGAGATGGAAACCGGTGTAACAAATTACAAAAAAACCCTCTTTTGATTCATTGAGGTCTGGTTCCCAAATCAATGGAATCCAAATGAAAGATGTCCAAGGACTTCTGGGGCCCTCTGGTCAGATCAATATACATGTTTTAATGTCAGTGCAGTGACTGGATGCAATTCCTCTTTTTTTAAAAATGAAGCTGTTTGTGGGCATCCCGTACCCAGCGGAAGTATCTCTTCCCAAATAAGAGATGAATAAGATTATCTGGCACCTAAATAGAAGCAATAAGCATTAACTTGGCCCTTGGCCCTTGGCTATTTTGTTTCACTGAGAAATTTGCTTCCAGTATATATCTTTAATGTAGAAACGTTGTGTCTAAACTGTAAAGTATATGCTGATGTACTCAAGACTGAGATTGAGTAAGAGGAATTTAAGGACACATTTCCTTAGGGTAGGTTGTGGGATGGATGGTAGAGCTCTGCAAGTTAAGCGTAAGACAATAAAAGCTCTTACATAACAATTCAGACGGCCAAACCCATAGTTCAGAGACAGGCGAATATGTATGTTTGCCATGCCCCTAGCTCTCTTGCTGAAACAACTGGTCAGGGGCTGGTTGGAGTCCCAGCCACCCAGTCTTCACGGGACTCTCTCGAAGTGGAGCAGTCCATTACTGACTTGTGTCACCAGTTGCGTTACGGACTGTGTCCCCTGACAAAATCTAGCTCTCGGGTAGCTGATACGTGGCTGTTGCTAGATGCAATTTAAAAAAAAAAAAGCAAATTTAAAAATCATAAAGCTAGAGAATGATAAGTAAGGAGAGTTTAAAAGAGTAGTAAAATAGGTATCATGTACTGGAGATACTCAAACCCTAGCTGGACATGGTCAAGCGCAACCTTCTTTAGCTGACCCTGCTTTGAGCAGGAAGGTGTTGGACGAGATGATCTCAGGAGGTCTCTGTCAACCTCAGTGGTTCTACGACTCTGTGGAAAGAAATAAAATACCTGTTGGACCCAAATTTAGGAAATATTTCTAAGGCAAACGTAAAAGGCTGTAATCTTCACACAGAAACCCCTCTGCAATATACCAGCATTTTTTAAACTCATAAGAACATAATAATTGTAAGAAAAAACTGAGGAGGCTTTAAATGAGATTCAGGTAGGGATTAGTCAAGAAGACCTAGATTTGCCTTGTTCACACAGGATATTCAATCCTTTCTGGTTTAAGGTATCGCTTTTTAGTATACACAAGGATATATTTGAATTTCCCTTATTTTGTGAGAAAACTAGGCCATATTTCCTTTCCAGTGGGTCTCAGTTAACACTCTGATATCTGATAGCATGATCTCTGGGCATGTCACTGTAGTCTGAGTTTTGTTTATTTTGTGCTGCTCTTGCTGGCATTGACTGTATAAAATAAACAGTATGGAAAATTGAATGGTACAAAATCAAACCTGGAATTCAAATTCCAGCTGAACTTAACTGATTCTGTCACTACACAAACATTTGTTTGGTAAAAAAATACATAGAAAATATAAAAGCTCTCAGTCTCTCAAACCTGTCGTCAGCTGGCAAAAATAATAACTTTCTTCAGCCTTCCCTTCATGCTGAGGTTTGGTGTTCAGCTATTTTGAATGATGAAGCTTTTCAAATGTTGCAGCTGCTATTTTCATACATCTTGATTTGCTTATCAGCTCCTTAGTTCCCAGGGGTCATGCATCCAAAGCAGCACTATCAATGTCCTATCAGTCCTATCAATATCCTCCACTCTTTTCATTCCTATTCAGATTTCTGGGTTTTCATCTTTGCCTTCTTGGCATTTGCTCTGAAACACCTTTTAACAGTTTTTCTATGGATAACATTAATCCAATCCATTTATTTCCTAGACTGGGCATAATCACAGCAAGCTCAAAGCCATTATCTTCCAATTTGTATCCCCGTCTCAGATCTGAACATTGAACATTTTAATGAAGTAGTCAATGGATAAGGCAAATGAGAGGCGATTCCATGCAGCTCAGTCTTCTGATGTTGGTGCTTTACAAGGACGTCCTCATCTTCCATGCTGACTCCTGTGGGTCTGTCACTGTGGGGAAGGGTAAGCCCCATGGAGCGGATCGGTGCTGTGCAGCCAGTTCTGGCTGGGTCCCCCTGGCTAGCTGGGGTCTCAGGCAGAGAAGCAGGGCCCATATGTGGCCAAGCGTGTCATTGTGCCAGTATGCTGCAGTTCAGGACCAAAATAACTCTATTGCAGCTTTCCTTCAGGTGACCATCTCCCTTTTTTAATGCCAAAGTAGCCCACATTAATGACATACTTAAACACAAGCTTTTAAGAAGCAAAATGAGTGACAAAAAACCTTCACATAAGCACAAATATGCATAATGTGTTCATAAACCATAACAAAAGAAGTACAGAAGGTAATCCACTGCTAACGGCCACGAGGGATGGTATTACCACTGTTTGCACAAGCTTTGTTTCATGTAGCCCAATGGTATCAGATGCGTTAGTACCAGAACAGCTCTCTTCCTGTTCTCTCTAGCTTTCACAAAGATGAATCTGAACCGATGATTTTATCTGTCCTGTAAAAATGTCACTTTAGCATTTACAGTTTTCATTCATACAAGGTGCTGTGCCAGAAATAATGGATAGACATGAAAAGAAAACAAAGACATCTGAAGGAAAGCTCTCTCTGGTAAATATAAATGGACTAGTATGGAGAGGAGATAAACCATATTTCATCCCAGTAAGCATTGCTGGTTGGCAGACCAAGCCACCCTTCTTCCAGATCATCTCATTATTAGAAAAGGAGGGATGGGGTAGAAGAAACAGTAGTAACACCGGAAGGCTGGGTATTATCTGTGATGAGACAAGTGGACATGGCTCAGCCACATGAGGAGGAAGATCAGGATAAGCCCCATACTGGGACTGTGATCAGAGAGCTTCTGCTGGAGAGAGAGGCAGTGCTGGAGACTCCTGACCACCTCTCCACCACCAGCGAGCAGCTTGGTGTCTACAGGAGTCCACTGTAGTGCTAAAGGTGCCTGGCATCCTCTGACATCCAAGGCAATTGAGGGATGATTTAATTTAATGTATCCTACCAGGCAGCCTTCAGCAGAGCTTCGCCAAGCAAAAAAGTGTCAGTTGTTCCCAAAACCCAAGGTAGGAGTCCTGGAGCTTTTAGTGTTGTAAGAAACGTCAGTTAAGATCATTATGTGTGAGCGATTCAGTTTGTTTTGTCTACATCAATATGAAAGATGTCCCCAAAAGCCTGTGTCCTATTCTGAATGGTAACAAGCTTTCAGTGAATTACAAAGTTTTTCTTCTCAACTCAATTTTGGTGCAGCATTTTGCTCGTAAGCTTGAAAAATAAAAACTTTTTAAGAACAGGCAGAAGTTCTAGGGAGACATAATGTCTTGCATCAGACCAGGTGATGGTAGCTGGAAAAAATGGACATGCTTGAGGGCACAGAAGTCCTTCACTGCTACGGCACTGCTATTACTACTGCATTTTCAAAGAAAAAACTAAAACGAGGGAAAAAAAGGTAATTACTTTTTCCTAAATTTCCCCCAAACATCTCCTAGAACAAATAGCCCAGCAACAAAATTTGAACTCAGGCATCATGTTAGACAATAAAATCTTCTTTTCTCTGCTGAATAGTTAAGAGACTATGAAAAAGAAAAATAGAAAGAACACCTTTGCTGCCATCAGCCAGGCTTGTCTGCAGGACAGCAAGCACTTCTGAGTGCGTTTGGGGAGTGGTTTGGAACTGACTTGCTGCTTCCACATACTCTGTGTCATGTTTTGGGAAGAGTATGTGACTGGCTTCAAGTTGAACTACCGTCCCACTCATGGCTGTCTTTCTTGAATGCCATTTGTACTGTACAGTGTAGGGCTGGGGATTTTATGTTTATTAATGTGGTCAGTACAGCCAGTGAGCTGATAAGAGAAGGGTGATCCAAACGGTATGGGTTAATACGCCTGAATAGGTGGAAGAAGAGAGCACAATTTATGATAAACACTGGTCCTTTTTTCTCCTGGATTATGTTGAATGAGGTTTGTATAGAGATATTTGAAGAAGCGCAATGAAGTTACTTAACAGGTGTTTATCTTTGAGTCATGGAGTAATAAAGTAGAAGAGACATGAAGAGAGCGCTTAGCAAATCCTCTGGGCACAGAATCAAATACACCTGCTTTGCTTCTGACAAACTTCTGATCTTTGCTTAGACACCTTCAGTGATGGCGTCTTCACAGCCCTCCCAGGCAATCTGTTCCGATTTTCCTACGTGCTCCTTGCTGAAATTGAAGGCTGTTACATCTTGTCGTCTTCACAGTAGATGTGGAGAGCTGATTGCAGCAATCCCTTTTCACTAATCTGACGTAAATCACATCCTGTCACCCCTCAGCCTTCTCTCAGACGAGCAACTAATACATATTTCCTCACAGGTCATGTTTTTTAGACACCTGATCATTTGCATTGCTCCCTCCTGGCACCCAAAACTGGACACAGTAAGAGCACTGAGCGAGGGTGTGGGAAATTGCAGCCTCCACAGAACTGAGTGTAATGGAAAGGTTTTGAAGAGTTCAGTGCAAAGATGCAGGATGAAGGTGCCCCTTTGAAAGCAGACTGAATGTGTTAGGTGTCATTGGCTCTACATGCATCAGCATTTGAAGCATATATGTGAAAGGATTAGTAGTGGATGGGGAAGGGCTACGAGACTTCAAGCAGGTTATGTTTCATGTGTTGGAGAAGGGAGAGTGAGAGAATGGCTGTTAAGAGCAGATTAGTCATACTTGAAGTGTTAAGAAAACCATTTCTTTGCAGTAGAGCTTGTGATGTCTACCAGAAAAAGAGAGACTTGTGAGGTCAAAAAGGCAAAAAAAAACATGCAAAAGATATGAGATGATGAAGACATATAGATTTGTGTGTATGGATGAAGAAGTATCAATGAATGTAGAGCTAAAGTAAGGAGTAGCTTAGAAAATTTTAATCAAGTACTTCTTGTCTAGGTTGCCTAAAGGCAGTCCCATTGCTTATTTGTCTTTTTCTGCATCCTTCTCTCTGTCAGTCCCATTATCCTCACTCTCAATGCAAAGAAATTCTGAACAGATTTGCCAAGCAAATAGGAGTCTCTGGAAGTTTATGAAAACCGGTGGCTAGATATAGAGGCCCAAGAGACTGGCCCCAGGGTAGTATCCCTCGATGCCAGTTTTGGTTGTTTTGTAGCAGCGGGCTAGGAGGTGGTGGAGTGGGAGGTGGTAGAACCATAGCAGCTGCGGATGGGATTTGCCTTTAATCTGAGAGTTTGGATAGATCCATCTCTTAGGATGGACTGTCCCATGCTCTGGGAATGCCTGTCTCCCCATTGCTTATAGAGGATGCGTGGATGACTAGTTTGGGTCAGACCCCTATCCTTCAGCAGAGGCCATGCTCAGACTCCTACAAGAGGCATGACGGGAACAAAAGCAGAGGGAGCAGATGGTGATAAGGTGGCCAAGTGGCCTTGTGGTGGGAAAAGGGGGCAAAAAGGCTGGAACTGGAGGAAAGCAGAGAATAAAAGCAGCCAGGGAAAGTGAAGAGAGCACAGAGGACAGCTGAAGGAAAAACATTTAGTTCTGGTGAACTGGAGAGGAGTTACAGGCTGAAAAAGGCCCCGTTCATAGATAAGAAACCATCAGAAACTCACATTATTTCTCCCCCGGTCTTCTCACTAGTGACCAATTTCCCAGAATGACTTCTCCAGTCCAAACTTTCTACCTGCTGAGGCTTGTTTACAAACAATGTGGTACAGTATTTACAGTGCTTCTGAATTACATTTAACTGATGTTTCTTCCATACCACTGCATGTTAGTAGCAGTGGTGCCAAGTTCTGTAAAAGACTTGCTAGCTAGCACAATTGAGCTGCCACCCACACTGGAAAGCCTCCAAGCATTTCAGTAAACATGGGAAGGTGTTGGCAGTCCTCTTTTAAAAGAAGCCTCAAAATGATCTCTTGCTTCTCTAAGGAGACGGTGTACCCAATATGTACACAAGTATATATTATGTATGAGGGGAGTCCAAACAGGGTGACCAACTCTGACTGTTGGAATTAGAATTGAATTTCTGATTTTAGAAGAAGGGTCTTGTCATTCTTTAATGAAACCCTTGGGAGCTCTGAACAGAAAGGCTTCATACTAGGACTGGGAAGATCAGTTTGGAAGAAGTAAGAG
Organism: Aptenodytes forsteri; assembly: GCF_000699145.1. Classification (NCBI taxonomy): domain Eukaryota; kingdom Metazoa; phylum Chordata; class Aves; order Sphenisciformes; family Spheniscidae; genus Aptenodytes; species Aptenodytes forsteri. The sequence goes on along the minus strand of NW_008794595.1, from coordinate 2,832,627 downwards.
TTAGACTGGATGCAAGCCAGTTCTTGAGCTGTATTCTGTATTTAAAAGGGCCTGCTTCCCATTTCCTGACTACTTATTAATGTTTTGCCTGTATTGACATCCACTGAACGACACTTTGTTGGACCTTTGTTGGACCTAACACAAGCTCCAGGTCACGAGAGCAGAAGCAGTAGCATCTGAGCCAAAGGATCTAGAGCAAGTCATTTCACATAGACCTTGAGACAGAGAGCTTAGAAAGCTCTGAATGAATAAAGATGGATGAAGATCTCAGGAAAGTTTGAAGCCCTGTTAGACATTGTCTCTCCAACGGAGACAGGGAGTGCTGGATGCTGTCCCAGGATTTCTGATGAACACTGGGGTCCAGATCCTGCTCTAACATCTGCTTTGCCCACGTTAGTTACTTTCATGTCAATGGACTCGCTCCTATGAGTAAAAAGGTCAGAATCTGGCCCTGAGTATCTTATTCCTGCACTTTTTATCCTCCATCTTTAATAATTTTTAAATCAATCACATCAAAACAAATGAAAGAGACTTCCTGAACGGAAGCAATTTTTTTACTGCGCTGAAGACAATTCAGAACTGACAGGAAATGATTAAATAACGTTAGGTCATTACAGGGCCCTGGTGGAACAATTTTGGCATTAAGCTTTGGAAGACTTAGAATATATATTCTTGGAAAACAGCAGGATCTTTGCATTTTAAAGAAGAATATGGCCACATTTATAAAATTCAGTTCATGTTTTGGAGAAGAAAATTGTTCTCGAAAAGTAGTCAGCCTGGGATTGTTAGCATAATGTGTTATTACATGTAACATCTTCTAATGTTTTTCTAAGAGAGGATGACAAATCTCTCAGAGTACTAGGCTAATAACTAATAAAGAATTGCAAAACGCAGTATGCACAAATAATCAGTCTACTCCTAAAACGTCTAGCTAGCTCCTTGCAGAAGAACCCGATCTGTTATTGTGACAGTCGATTTGCAATAGGCGATAGAAGTTGTTTACCAAAAAAAAAAAAAAGGAGGAATAGTCCTCTGCCTGACAGCATCAGTCACACACAAGGCAGCAAAAGGCACGTGGAGGAAGCTGCCGTGCCGCATTGCTCATTGGGGCAAATGAGTGCTGTTTGGCCAAGTTGGAAGAATCATGGCTTTTTCAGCTGCCTAAAGATCATACGGTCTATCAAAACATTATAATGAAGAGGCTAAATATAGATATGACAGGGTTTGTAACCCTCGGTGGAAATTAATTAACAATGCCTGTTTCAAATTGTATGAGCGCAGGGATTCAGATCCCAACGTCTCTGGTGACAATACAGAACAGCATAGGAAGGTTGAACCCTGAAGGCTGGTTGAAAGGAAACCTTCCCTTACACATCCCTCAGCATTTTAGTGACAGGTTGTCATGACAGTACTGGAGCCACGGGATGCGGGAGGGTTTCTTCTGAGATATATCACTGAATGCCATTGGAGATCTAACACTGGTAATAGCCCCGGAAAAAAATGCAATAGAGAGCAGAGCATCCTAATGTATGTTTTTATTCCTCCCCTCACTTTTTCGCCTTTTTTTTCTGCACTGTTATATTTAGAACAGTTTCAAACTTGACCTGCCATTTCCTCCAAGGAGGCATTGAACAAGCTGTCTGAAGAGAGTTGCCGTTTGTCACTGTGAAATAAGCCTGTCTGAGACTCGGGCGTGACATTTGCTTGTATAAACTGGACAGCAGTGCAGTAGTGATCACTTGGTTTCTGTTACAATCAGACAGTGCAGTTGCTTTTTAAAGTCTTGACAGTTCACTGAAATTTAACTGTATAAAACATCTGATTAAGAGATTCTGCATGAGTTTTCAACATTTTAGGACCGGTCTGCATTTGGCTTTCATGGCTAGTGTTGCTAAATCATGTCCTCTAATGTAGACAAAGTTACTATTTACGTTCTATGTCACCAGTGATATGATCATTCTGTTGGATCCATGTCTTTAATGTTGATCTTTGTGGACAGTATGAGATTACTGCAGTATAGGTCGTTGCGTTCGACCTGTGCTTATTATGTGGATAATCTCCAAAATTAGTGTACAGTTTTAGAATCAGCTTAACTTTATAGGTATTCCTTTACCTCCCCTTTTCCTTCCTACATCCATTTACTCTATTACTCTGATGGGTTGTACCCATTTTCATGTTTTGCTATGAACTCATGCAAAGATGATAGTGCAAACATGATGTTTGAAACACCTCTAAGCTCCCCCTAAGCTCCCCATTGTGTTCAGTTTTCTTTCTTTCTATTAAAAAAAGCTCTCTGAATGCAGGAAACAAATTTATTCTGTGCAAATACATTGTCTGTACTTGTCAGCAAACTATGGTCCTGCACCAACATATCCCAACTCAGAGAGTTTGGAATTCGGTTCAAAACTCCCAGAGCTCAGACTTCCCCAATCATGTTATTTTAAGTCCTTCTTTTTGTTCATTTTTAAGCTCTTCACTATGCACGCGCCTGGGAACATGCCCGATTCACGGTCTTCTGACATGGAGTCCTGTATACATGGCACATCTTCATCAGGGCTAGTAGCCCTATCAACAGCCTTGACATCATGCAGTAGATTTTTGGGATAAGAAACAGTGGTCTTCAGGGGTCATTTTATCTGTGGAACTGGACCAAATGGGGGTGGATTTGGGGAAGGGGACATCTGTCCAGTGGAAACCAGATTCTTTTTCTCAACAACTATTTCACATTAGATGCTCTCCAGGTGAACCATTCAATGCTGAGGGAGGTCTGAGGTGGAAGGCTGACTTTCACCGGCAGTCTCATTGACTATCCGATATGTGCCATTTTGCTGTTAACATTAGTGATAAAGAAGCACCCTAGGTGAGATTTGAGCTCCCCAGGCAAAGTCTGCAGGATAGCTTTTTGCAAAGCAAAATTGCGTGGGAGTTGAATGAGAGGCTTTTGTCTTGAAATACCTGGTACTTGGCCTTGGCACACACTTGTGCAGCTGCATCTGGCCTCTGACTGTCACTCTCCAAGTCCTAAGCAGCACCTGACACCTTGGGTTTGTATGCAAAACCCGGCAGCACCTCAGTGCATGAAGTACAGCAAGTTCTGCCTGTGCCGTCCCTGAACAGTGCTCCTGCCAGCTGGAGTAGTCATAGAGTTGGCAGTGCTCTCCTGCCCTGATACAACAGTAGGTACGCCTCCAAATCCCATGATTAAATATGGTGGTTGTTCAGAAATAACTCCAGTTATTGTCCCTGTCTGATAACCTGGTACTTGTTTTGCAAAGCAGTAGACAGTGCTGCGTGGGGAAACGACACGAGCTCCTCCGGCACACTCTAGGATGGGAGAAATGGGTTCTTGGCTGTGAAACCTTCTCCTGGCATTGTTAGAAATAAAAGCTTAGATTACTCTTAATGTAGCTTTTCTAGAGCTTGGGGGAAAAAGCCATCTTGCTGGAAAACATCACATTAATCCTCTTTTCAGCTCCTAGCTTGTGCTGTGGCCAGTAATCTTTCTCGTTATTTACTAACAGGCAGACGGAAGTTGCCCATCCCCTACTTTTATTTGTAGCTGAATAACAAGGCCTTTCTCTCAGCTGCCCACATTATTAACTAGTCTCTGACTGTTGTGAATTTGCCCTCAGCGTGAAAAAGCCCTGCTTTCAAGTCTATTTAAAAGACCATCTTTTCCCTGGGAAGAGAGGGAGAGGGAGTAGAAGAGTGTTTATTTCCGTACAACTTGCGGTCATGCTTTTTCTGCATGTCCACAAGAGTGAACCTGCAGCACAGGTATACTCACATAAGCCTGTGGCTTTCCTGCATCAAGTCACTTCTTGTACTGCAACACTCTCCTGGGAAAAACAGACTTATCAGTATGAAATGGGTGCCTCTCATACTCTGGTCCGTATCATCCCGTCATTACTGGTTCTCTTCCCATCAGAGAATAAACTCCAGTCTTGGAGTCAAACTGTGGAGTTCTGACTCAGGCAAAAATTCTTGTTGTTGCTATTATTTATTAATGATAATAAAATAATAATGCATCATTATTTATGCATTGGCTGATTTGTATTTAGAGCATGACTACGAATCTGCAAGTTTCTTAAATGCAGAATAAGAAAAGGTGCAGGCCCTGCTAAGTTTTATAACCTGAATTAAATGTATCTAGTCCCTTCCTAAAGAATATAGGGAAGGAGATGAGACAGCAAGCTGTTAGAAGATTGCTCAAATGGAGAAAGTTTGAATAATTTCTTTTCATTTTATCCTTGTAGAAAAAGCCCCCAAAACATGTTACTTGTGAGTGTTAAAAAATAATCTGATTAAAGTTTCCTTTTTTTAATACATGGTAGATTCTATAAAAAAAAGTCAGAGAAAATGAAGACTAACAACTTGTTTTCTGTATAATACTAATTTGAGGAGAAAGGTGCTTTGCCTCATAGCTCTGTCACTAAGTTTATGCAAGGTTAGAGAGCAAGAAGTCTCATTAACAGTACCAGTTTCAGGGTCGCCTGGATCATCTTACTGTCATTCGTCTAGGATTTCTGTGTTTACATTGGGATGTTCCATATCTGCCATCCTCAGAGGATACAAATAATAGTGTATCATTTATTTGCTCTCCTCTGTTGAATGGTTTTCCTACATTTTTCATTTAGGAAAAAGTTTTAATTTTTGATCCACACCTGCCCATATTTGTTTTGTTTACTGCCCCCAGTGACAGCCTGTTCTACATCCCCGGTTTCCAGTGAGCTCCAACAACATTGTAGCCTGTTTTCTGAAACAACCTTTGTTTCCGGGTAAAAAATGGATCAGTCTTTATTTCTTGGTAAATACCCAGTAAAAGGGCCTTGCAGTACTTCATCAGAGTCATTGTTCTTCACGGCGAGCCCTGGATCAGGTATGTGTGAGTTCTCAGAAAGAGGACATCTACCTTTAGTTACTGAATTTCCCTAGTTGATTTTTTTTTCCTGTTACCATGCACTGTTATTATCTCACCTTTTACCATCTCTTCTTTCTGAACCTACAGAGTGGCTTATCTTAATGTTTTTTTTAAAGAAAGCATTAACTTTCAGTAAATAGTTTTGCCAGTATAAAGCGTTTGAGCGATCAGTTGTATGATACGTGGCTCAAATGTCATATGAGCACTGCCTAGACCTCACTGACCTGAAAAGCGACAGGCCCGTTGAGGACTGAAACTGAACCTGAGTCTCTTGCCTCATTGTTGTGGTTTGTTTTCTATTCTCTGGACAGCCTGGGTTTTCTGGTTGCTTCTTTCTATCCAGTGGTAACTATATACCAGATGTCCTCTTTCTGCCATGACATTAAGCAGCTGCTGTGCTCTTCTTCATAGCCGTGCAATAGATCTGATCAATGCCAAGCACACAATGATAGAGAGAGAACAGGTTTCTTAATCTTGATACTCCTTCTGGATTATTTAAAGAAAAAAATATTTTTTTCATAAATAATATAGTCAAATAAAGAAAACTAACCCCATGCTCTGTATACCTGCAATAGCAATAGTAGAATTATACTAGCCAAAAATTTTGCCCCATGAGTCGCGTATGTTTTCCTAAAGTCACCATTTAAATCTGCTACCAGTAAGTGAAAACTTAGAAAACTAGCTTCAGTGCTAGATTTAGCATCACTGAGGCTCCTTTTTGTGAGAGGCCAGGTTATGCTTGTCACGATTTCTTCAGCCAAGAAGCTGAAGGGCAAGGCTGTGACAGAGTCCCCCTGGCAAAATCCTGGGCATCGTTGCTCATTTGTCTCATTTGAGAAAAGGCACCTCAAAGCGCTGCAGTGCCTCCCTCATGCGTCATCCCTTTGGGAGGGAAATAATTAAGCTGAGAAATTAGACCAAAATAAGATTGCCTTAAGCATAATTTAACTCCAAGTTCTTGCCAGGAATGTGACAAGGAAATGGTAAGCATAGGCTTATATATGTTTTTAATTCTTCTTAGAATGTCTTCTAATCTTGTGAAGAAGATGGCTATTCACCATTTGTTCCTGCTTTTTGATACTCTGGGGATTCTTCCATTTTATGTTCTTCCCACCCTTTCGTTCGCAGTAGCAGCACTGGCTAATCAAGACGCAGTTGTCAGGATTGCTGCATCTTGGTACAGCCCTCATAGCTCGTGGTGAGCTCCAGCTCACAAAAGCATCGCTGCACATGCACAAGGCCAATCTCCGTTACCATATAGCCTTAGTGTGGGTTTATTAGCTTTAAGTATGGGCATAAACTCCTCTGAAACCAACAAGACACAAACACGTGTTGAAATGCTTTGCTAAATTGGAGCAGCCTGCTGAACTGGGTCCTGTTTACAGACGGTTGGAACAGACTGTGCCTGGCTATTGAGCATCACAGAAGAGGATATGCACAGACGTACATCCATCTGCAAAATTTGGAGGATGATTAAACATTGTCTCCCCATAATGAGCCAGCCTTGTACTTAATGATCATGGTGGTGAAAACAAACCTAACACACCATTTCATCTGTTAATTTTGCACAGCTCATTGGAATTGATTTTATGACCCTGTCACGTCTGACAAAAAAAAGATGTCCAAAATGCAAATTTATGACTATAAAATATGAGTGTGACTGATGCAAAGAAGCAATTGGTGAAAAAAAGTTTTTAGAGGTTATGGGTTCTGCGATGGGATCCAAAGAGGAAAGATAGCATATGGCACCTGAAACATATTTTATGTTGTGGGTTGCTCAAAGGCACATATGTTTCCTCTTTGTGAGAGAAAGTTGGCTGGTGTCTCTACTGAACTTCAAGGTTTTTATTATTATTCCTAATTATGCTATTTATCTGATGACCTAATCAAAGAGAAAAAGTAAATCATACCTCTGACTTTTAGCAAAGTCATAAAATGCCTGACTGTGTCCTTGAATTTAATATTTCCTAATTGCCAGTTGTTCCCTAAAATAATTACATCGTAGATTTATTTTTACAGCCTGAAGTTCTGTTCTAGGACAATTTCACCTCTTGAATTTGATATAGATGTTTTAGGAGAATTTTTAAGAAGGATGGTTACCGCCAAATTATAAAAGATTTCATATGCTAGTGGACCATTTTATTCTCTGCCGCAACCCTGAGATGTCAGAGAAGTTATAGAACAGATTAACTTGATTTGGGATGTTTGAATATTAACGTACTGGAATATCTGGGATTACCTTTTTTCTTTGAGTATTTGGAAAAAGAATGTTGTAAGTAACATTAGCAGTATATACTAGATAACTGCATTTCTCCAGATGGCAGGATCCCTGGGCCCTGAATGTAGCCTTGAGTAAAAAAGATTTTATAAGTCTCTGTCCTTTTCACAGATCACATATGTTAAATGGGACACTGATTTAAAGTTTTTATAAATGTACTCATTTATTATTCAGTGTTTTGGGTGGATTTCTAAAGCTCCTAACGCTGCTCTGATTTGTTTTGATAAGTTGTTTCATGATATCCAGGAACCATCTTATTTTTTCCTTACATGAGATTCTCTGATCTGTCTTCAGATAGCAAAATATTTTCTCTGCTCAATTCAGAAGTAGCTGCCTCCTTTTCCTGGGCCTGGGGCTTGGGTAATATTTAGTAACTCGTTAAATTATATGACCTAAATACTTTAATCAGTTATCTAGCTGATTTGTGTAGCGAATCACCAGCTCGCAGAGCAGACTATCACAAGCATTGGCCAGAGGGGACTAAATACCCTACGGCAAAGCTGGAAGCCGGTCTGCGGTCTCCCTGCGGCAATGAGGGCTGAGCCCCAGGAGTGAGAGGGCGGGCAGGTGGGAACGGCCGTGACGGCTGGCTTTGATGACCAGCAGCTGCACGCGTGGTACGTCCCGCCTGGCAGCCCCGCCGGCCCTTGCTGCTCAACCTGCAGACACCCAGAATGGCACGACGAAAGGCGGTTAGGGGACTCGCATGGCCATCACATTCCAACAGCGTATAGCATATTTTCAGACAACTTTCATGAAAAATGAACCTTTTTGCTGATTTTAGCAGTACTTGCACCAGACCCAAAAATCTGTACGCTTACTTCTGTTGCTTCAGAAAAGACTCAGGTGGTAAATCTACCCCAGAAAGAGCCTGAGCAAGCTACCATCCCCAAACGTTAATCTGCCTCCATGCAGTGATTAAACAGACCAGTATATGTTGCTCTCGCTCAGAAGAGAGCAAAGCGACGTTTCCTCAGGGTATCTACTTGTACGGAAGGGAGCCGCATCTATTTGTCTTGTAGTCCTTTGGTACACATCAGGACAATTTCTGAGGGAAATTACTGAGACAGTTTTGATCCCTCTGGCCTTGTCCGGTAACATTAGGTAATATTTAAAAAAAAAAAAACAACCCAAACAACAACCAAACCTCTGCAGTGGAGGAAGTGAAATGATCACTTCTGAATTATTTAAAATGGTGCATTTGCTATTGAGCTTCAGGACAAATGAGCAACTGTAGGAGATGCCCAAAGCGTGACTAGAAAAACATTAAGCCCAAGATAATACAACGTAACAGGGTATTCCTTTAAACCAACGGCAAGTACCACGTACTGTTGAAATAGCAATTCCTCATAATATTTATACAGATTATTTTAAATGACCTCTGCCAATTTTGTTTAGGTTTATAGTGACCTAGGCTGCAGCTGTTCCATGTTTAATCACATGCAAGAATAATAGTAGCTTTCAGAGAGTGGAAAAGTATTGAATAAACTGCTTAATTTCACCAATTTCTGTGTTCTTATGGAATCTGTCTTCGTCTTTCCTTCCATCTACCTAAGCAGGTGTGGCTTACTGGTCACTGAATATTTTTGTCTGATAATAAGCAATGATGCTTTTTCTGGCTGATGCTGTACTTCCTGCTATATCTTACTAATTTCGGTTTTTACAGCAAGCATTATTTTTGTTTGTTTTTTGTGGATAACCTTGGAAAGAGTTTGTTTTCTCTAGTGCAAAAAGAATACTACTCTGAGGCACAGAATCTAAAAAGAAACCTTATGCCCTTAGCATGCATAGTCAGGATCCAGGTCCCTAATTAGTAACACTTCACAAGCACATATGAGTGTTAGTCCAAGAGGTGGAAAGAAGAGAACCATGCTTTGTGCAGGATTGCTATGTATGATTATATAATTCAAAAAAGCACAGGCCGCAATATAATAAAATGAATAAGAGTAAGAATAAAAATGTTCAGAGTTGACTTAGAAATTTTCAGCAGTGGAGTTCAAAGTGCAGTGCTTCTTGGTTCTAGCTAATTACTACTCTTGAAAGCTCCTTTTAATTTGGGAGAGGAAGATAAAAGGATTAGGGATTCAAGTTTGAACAAAAGACCTCTGGTACATATGTTTCTGCAAAGATCAAGGTGGAATTGCTCATGTACATTGAGACTGTAAGACCTCACCCAAAGTTAGCCATTATTTCTGATTTTCCTGCCAGATATTTTTATTCCGGTGTTTGAGAACATGCTGACAGTCTTCATCTTGCAGCTGATATTAGCGATGCCCTTGACTAGCTCTTGCATCTGGACTTGTTCTGAATATTTTGACATCAGAAGTAAGTTTGAGTAACTGTTAATCTGCTAGATCAGTCTGCGTGTACTGTGAGACAGCCATTCATTTCATTTACGCAGAAGTACTTGCTACTCAGCCTTGTGGCCAGGTGATCCTAAGCATTTCATTTATTTTTCAGTGTATCTTTGCACATTAAGTTATAGGATGACAAGAACAGCAGAATGTAGCAGGAGGTAATGATAATCAATAATATCATAATCTCACAAGCAGGGGAGACACAGTAAAGCACTTGAATAAGATCTGGACCACTGCCCACCTGAAGTGTCTTTCAGCAAACCATTTAATTTTCTGGTCCCACATATTGCAGTGAAACATGAGCAGTGATGCTGACATGCTTTGTAAAATAGTTTAAGAGCCACTGGTGAAAAGTGTACTCTAAAATGTAGAACAGCGTTTTCAGTATATGACTTTGCAGAAGACGTGGGGAGGTTATGCCTGTCTTTAGGATTGAGATTGCTTCAGACTTGAGGGTCTTTGCTTGCTTCTGCTAAAACCAGGTTTTAAAGTCAAATATCATATCATCAGCCGGTCCCTTACCCACACACCAAATAGATGAGAGGAATGTCAGTAGCAACTGGGAGTGCGTATTTCCTCAGTGTGGTCTCATCAGAGGTCTCCTCCTGAGGTTCAGGGCTCTTAAATATCAAAATGATGGCATGAGAAAGGAGAGGCCAGTGGGGTTGGGATCTGAGCAGACAAAGGCTCATTTAGGGGTTGCATTGGGCTGGAGCCTGTTCCCAATGGCATACTGAATTTTGGGTTCCTCCTTGGTGAAGAACATACAATGTGGGATTCTAAGGTCCCTTCCTCATTCAGTCTTAATTGAAATACATCTGGAGGCAGATGCTGAAATAAAAGCGTAGCTAAGACACCCTTAGAGCAGTGAAAGGGAGCTTGACCAACTCACTCCTCTGCTGATCGTGCTCCCAGGATAAGCAGGACTTTTCATAATGTCATCCTTTATTAAAGGCTAACTTGAGCCTGATCATGTGCAGGCAGAGAAAGAGTGGGCATAAGTTACCACATTTGCATGCTTCAAATAAGTAGACAGTATCAAGAATGCGTCACTGTACCAGAATCATTCGAACTCATCTGATTTTATTACACACGTAGACAGAGTATTAAGGTCAAATCTTCTGCATGGAAATAATCCAAGGGTTTGGGTAAGTATCATATTCTTTAGTCTCTGCAATCTGAAAGAACAAATAAAAAAGCAACTAAAGGGATTACAAATAAATCACACTGGCCTCTTTATTCTAAAGCCCGTTTGGCTGGATACGTATTAGTATTCAAAATTGCAGTAACAATTCCTATACTTATCTAGCAAACTATTTCACTTGACTAAATCAATGAATAGAGTTGATTAATTGCCAAAGCTGCTAAGTTTAGCACAAGCCACATTTTACTTCCTCTTTTTTGAGTATATCCTATGGCTAAAAGCGGATTTTATAAATCCTACACTGAGATTAATCATGTGTTGTGTTCAAAGACAAAACAGAGCCCCGAAATTACAGATTTGGGAAAAAAAATTTATCCTGTTTTCAGGATATTAATATAATTCATTAAATCTTATGCTATCTTATATTAGAAATACACCACAACTAAATAAGGCTTGCTTTCATCATGAGTAAGGGTGCTTTCTTCACCCTTATTTGAAAAGTTTACATAAGAAATATCTTCCTATCTCCAGGAAGACATTCCTGAATCTAAACCAAGGTCCGCCTAATAACACATGTTGACTGAGCTTTCAGGGGTCTGAACAGAAAAGCCTAAGGATGAAATCCCTCATGAAAACCCAAATAATCTTGGACAAATAGTACACGTATGATATTTACACACAGAACTGTTTAGGCTTGTGATATTTGGGGGGACAGATTTTTTATTTGTTTTTTTTGTCAAAGCTTTTTTCACCATATTGTCTTTTCTCTCCATTTTCAGGGAGTTATCTCTGGCTCTCTCAGTCCCATGGATTCAGTGAGCCACGCATCTTACATAGAGATACTAGAGCTCCTGAGAGAGGGAGAGGGTTTTTTCTGTTCATATCATCCTCCCCTCAGTCTTCCCTGTTACTCATATTCTAACCATTCTGTTCGTACTGGTCCTCCCCTCAGAATTCCCATCCCTCCAAAGCAGTATTAGATATTTTCTCAGATTAAAATAACTTGAAAGTAGATGTGATTTTTTCACCCAGTGCCGTGACCATTCTTCACTGCTCAGTTACAAAACAAAATGGAAATCATCAGTGAAAGGCAAAATGTGGTACAAGTACTGACTTTTTGAAATAGTTATATCTTTCATTTATATTTGTGAACACATTATACACAGTGTTACATACAAACACATAAATATGTTCAAGTGCATGCATACTCACACATATACCGTTGTATCTCTTTAAACAGGATGGTTAGAGATCACTTTTATATATAAACCTGCATACATACACACAGCTACACATGTATGTATGTTAAATCATGTGAGTAGTACAAGCTGAATGATTTTCTAGCACAGTGCCCGATGTGATCCAGTAACGATTTAACCAGTGCTAATATATAGTTTTGGAATGCAATACAACGCAGCAACAAAAGGGTTAATGTAACTGAATGTAATACAGAGAGATGTGGGCCAGATTTTGATTTGTAACCCCCAGAAGACACGGGTTTAGCATCTTCAGGAATCCACAATTTCCTGCAGCCCAGATGGCACAGTAACACAGCCACTCCTCCCGAGAGCCTGCTGGTCACATCAGCAGCCCAGAGTAGCTGGTAGAAAAGAGTCCAGATCCTCTTCTTCTTTTGGCACATCCTCAGATCGATGCTCTCCCGGTGTTTTCCCAGACAACCAGTTGTGTTGTTTTTTGAGTTCCTTCTCAGTGGTAAACAACCACAAGAAGAGGGGATTAGAGCAGGGAAGTGAGGTGCTCGTTGTTATTAGCACTTACCTCCACCAGGGAGATGTTATATGGAAATTTTACCCAATAATTTCTGTCCCATCTTCCCCAGCTGACAAGAATGTTCTAATTAAACACAACTGTTGTTATAGTAGCTGTAGTGAGTCTGTCAGCCTGAAATTAGCAGGTAGAAGGAAAACAATATTTCTGTTGTAAACTTCTGCAAAATCTAAGACAACAATAAATAAATGGTAAGATAAAAGGATTAAAAGCAGTGTGATTAATGACTGGAATTTGGTGTGGTTATTCCACGTGTCTGTCTTACATTGATAGAGAACATTATACATGACAAGTTAACTAAATTCATTGTCCTATTTCTTTATTGACTTGGAAGCACAAAGGAGAACAAAGCAAAACTAAAATAAAATATTTTTCAAACAAGAATTATTTGTATTTAAAAATATTAGTAAAAACAGTCCTGGTAGGAAATGATGGTACATCTCAAAACTAGGAATATTCTTGTTTCTTTCCAACCAGGAATAAAAGCAACTGGAGCAACTCATTTTGCCTGTAATAGCTCTCCTTAGTGCATAACTTCCTGAAAAATGATGCTGCTTTTCCTTGTATCCCTTTCTCTAGGTATAATCATCCTTCAAGTGTGTGTTGGACTTGTTTATTTTGCTATTTCCTCCTATTGCTTCAGCTTTATATTAGACAGCTATGTTGGCAAGATGGTAAGGATTCAAACTTTCAGTTGAAGATCATTGCAAGTTTCATTTTCCTTTTATGTAAGTAGTTAAATTAAATAGGAGGGCTAGAAACAGAGATAAAACTCAATCTCCAAGTACATTAATAATTCTGTAGGAGTTATACAAAGCTCATACTGAAGCCTACAAGAGATTTGTCTCAGAGAAGACTTTAAGACTCAATATTTATTTAATATGTGGTAGCTCATCTCTTGAGATGAATAACAGAAAAAATTATCTTTGTTTCAAGAAAAGAATCCAAATAAACTGTTTATCTTATGAATGAAAAAAACCACAGAGCAAGTTGTTAGGGAGCCAGAGAGTCCTGTTGGCTGCCATATTTGATTATATCTCAGATAAATACATTATTCAAGACAGTCTGTGAAGGTCACAAGCAAATCACAGCTAATCCACTCCCAGTAGAATTAAAGAGATCAGAAAGAAGAACATCAGAGAAAGATAAGATTTCAGAAACCACCCCCTTTGGTTTCATCAGTCACAGGTATGCGAGGGGCAGTTTTGGCCTGCCCTGCATTGCCTTTCCCCGAGAGCCCCAAACATCGCTGCAGTCCACAGGAGCCAGGCGGGTGCTCCCCTGCACGCAGCCCCGGGGATCCCGGGCGCCTTTCCCAGGGACTGGCAGGGTGAGCGGCATGTGTCCCTGGGGACTAGCATCGGGTAGCCCCATGGGATGACGGAGGAGCCAAGCAGGGACTGCTTGTTCCTCTTGCAGTTGTAGCCATGTGGCATGGTTTGTTAGCCTCATAGCAATTGGTGTCTCCTGTTCGATGACACTGTGGTTCTGCTCAGGTTGGTAAATGTGTCGGGACAGATTTTGCTTTGGGGGGGTCTGGTGTGAATTCCTGTCTCTTCCCCTACTGCGTGGCACTTCTCAGTATCGCACCCAAAGGTGGAGGGTGCGAATAACCCCACAAAGGGGAACGTCCCATCACACAGAACTGCGGTTTGAACCTGTCAGAGCTGTAAGGTCGCATGTGTAAAGCCTGCTTGGGCTGGGTGTTACGGTATCCTGCAATGTGCTTTTGTGCTAACTGACAGCAGCCTTGATGACAGCAAAATGGAAATGCTCTCTGCAGCACACACTCAATATTTGTGCGAACTTGACCCCAGCCTTTTGTTCTGAGTTTCTTTCACTCTATTCAAAACAATAGAATAAAAAAGAAAGAGCAAGTACTACACACCAGAAACCGATGGACATATAAGCAAGTTCAGTATGAAATATGCTGATAGAAATTTGGAGGTGGTGTATGTCACGATGACACGCTGCTATAAAACCACTCAATGGTGCAGCAGAGACGGTTCATATCATTAACATTTACAGACTTATTAAGGAGAATCCTTATTCCCGTGCCACTCTGCATCATGGGTGTTATTAAAGGGAGTGTTTGCTTTCTTCATTATTAAAGCAAGCAAGAATTTTTGCATTCATAGCCTGTTCCATAATCTTCTTATATAGATGTACACAAGTTTGTACATCTTTATACATGTATATAGATGTCCCACTGACATATATCATATATAGCATATATAATACTTTGCAAAATAGATGCAATATTTTTACGTTGTAGTACTATAGGCATGTTGTTTATTTATTTGTAATTCTTCCCAATTACAGGAAAGTAAAACACTGCAATGCTAAAAAGGTATATAAAATATAATCAGATTAGTTGTACAAACCAGTGACCAGATGTTATTTGTATATAGCTGCACCGTAGAGGTATTTCAAGGAACAATACTAGTAAATGCAGTTCAGCTGGTTAGAAAGGTGGACAAGAGTTTCCATTGTAGGAGCAACTGGCAGTCAGCGATTAGAAGAAAGGATTTTGCTCGCATGGCCTGACACCTTCCTGCTGTCTGTAGCAGAAGGCCGTCCAAGAGCAGTGGTTTTGTCAGGTCCCGGGAGGCCTGTGGAGAACAGGCTACAAGCCCACAGCTGGAGCCTGCAGCCAGCTGCTGCGCTGAGTGAGAGCTGCGCTCCAGCTACAGACAGAGCTCTTGATAATCTGGGAGAAACACCGTCCTGCATCTCCCATCTTTAATCTCGGCAGCATCCAATTTGGGGGTAGATTTAGCAATGCAAAGGAACATTTGCACCCCTTGCCCTTAGCACCACAGGGCACCCTGCGGCTCACAGCCTGCCAAGGGTGCTGAGCACCCTCTTCCCCATCCACATCTGTACCGCAGCTCTTCCTGGGGTCTGTGCAGCAAATAGTCTGGAGGCTATCTGGGAAGATATCCTTAAGCCCATCCTGCCCACTGAAGCCAGCTGAAATTGTCCCCACAGTCAAGAGGCCAAGAATTACCATGGAAACTCTTGCAGCAAACTCTCGTGTCAAAGCAAATATTTCAATGTGAGTTAACAGAGATTTAAAAAGATGCTGATTGAAAGAGCAGCACACTTTGTTTCCTTTCTGAGGTCACTTAGCTAATCTGCCCACTAAATCTGCATGTTGCATGTGTTGCTCTGCTGACCTTAAAAGTTCTTGAAAAAGATGGATCAGAGAGGAGTTTAGAAATGGCACAAAATATTGTCAGCAGTGGCCCCTGACTACGTGATAGCTATGAAGAACAGGTGATCCTGGCAGTGTTTTTGCTCTTGAAGTTAATGAAAATATGCCTGTCTAAGAACAGTTCCTGAGCAGGAAACTCATGACTACGTGGTGCCATCTACAAGAGAGTCTGTTTGTCCTGTAATAGCAATGTGATCACCAGAAAAGGCGCCACATTGAGATCCGAGCTCACTGGCCTGGTGCTGCATGGATCTGTGTTCTTGGTGCTTCCCCTGGCTTAGGATGCAAGCTTGGGTGTGTCACTTCATTGCTCGGTGTCGCTTCCGTCCGCTGTCTCTTTGTTGTCTGTATAAATCACAGGCTCTTCTACCTGCCCCTTGTTTTATTTGGCTGTATAGACAACCTGTGAACATAACCTTCAGCTTTGCTATATTCCCTTTTGTCCAATCCCTGTTTCTTTAACAACCCTCAGTTCTTTCCTCCAATGTGAGATTTTCATTTTTACCTAATGGACATTGCCTCCTATTTTGGTGTAATCAGCAATTTTCATTAGCACACTACTACATCCTGTGCCAAATTTATTAATGATAATTTTGCAAGTTGTCTTTTTTTTTAATTTGCGGATCATCCTTCTCTCTCCTCTTTTTATTTTTTCCAGACATATTGCTTATAAACACTTTGGCAGTGTTAGTGCAACATATGTTTTCACATGAATAATTTAGTAGTTGTACTAAACCGCTATCATCCTGTATATATCAGTCTGAATATGCTGAATATACTGGGTACTGATTAGTATGGAGGAACTTCGGTAGAAAACAGCACTGTGAGAATGAATTTAACACAGGAAATATTTCACATGCAAAATGTGTTCAGTTTTCACAAAAATATGAATAAATATACTGCTTATTTTTGAATGACTCCTTGTAAATGATTGTTCTTGCACAACAGGATAGCAAAACGGGATTTAAATTTACAAGTAGTACAAACAGAAAATTTGCCAAAACACGGTTTCATACAGCTCAGAGTTTACATGGACTTGGATCAAATTTGCCAAGTACTTTCAGCTGCAAACATGTTTAGGCTGTCAAGGAGGAGACGTATCTTGACAGAGGGACAGATAATGTCCCTTCTGCTTTTTCAGAGTCCAGTGATTAATGTTGTCAAGGAAAACATGGGAGAGTTACATTCAGTCTTCTGCTGCGTGCATTGATTTGAACTATAATTCTCTCACCTCAACAGAGTGCCTTAACCATCAGGGTAAAAAAAAAGCCCAATATGTGTTTCCTCGATATTTACAGCTTTGAAACACATTTTTATAACTACTAAAACATCAGCTGTCAAGAGTGAGAGAATGGCATAGCACAGTGGCTAGCTCATTTTGCAGGAGATGCAAATTCAAAGCCCTTCAGGCAGAGCTGGGACTTGAGTTCGGGTCCCAGAAGTCCCTGCCACTGGCTGTTCTGGGGAAAGGAGGCAGCTGACATAGGTGCAGCTGGGCCTTCATTCCCTTTTGTTTCTTGTACGTCTGCCACCAGATGAAACCTTTTGTTGCAGATTAAAGACATGTTCTGATGCAAAAACAGTTTGATAAGAAAATTGTTTTGTTTTACTTTGGCAGAACAAAATGGTGGTGGTGGGGAGATATTGTTGAGTTTGTTCTAACTGGAAGAAAGAAAAAACAACTTTTTTTATTGGCACTCTTAATCCTTGTGTAGATCATTGGCTTTAATGGGACAGCTGAGCCTGTGTCTGTGCTGCTGCTGCTTAACGTGGAGCAGAGAAGATCCCTTCCCCCTTTATAGAGTGAATATCCCAAGAAAGCAAACAGTAGAGCGACAGCCGCCCCCACCCACATGCTCTGTCCCCTTCACGCGAGGCAGAGAAAGGTCAAAGCATCGGTAAAAGAGGTAAAGAGGAGACTGAGCACCAGGGCAAATAACTTGCGCAAGGATGGAGCTGATTTAAGCCGCTTCCTTCCAGCACAGAGCAGCGGACCGTAGCCCGGGCTGCAGGGAGGTTCATGGCTGGCCGGCCTGGCAGCACGGCTGCTCCACATGCCTCTGCGTGGGATGCTGGACCTAAGCTCCCCGCCAGCCCCAGCACAATCCCCGGCTGGCAGCTTCCCCGGCGTGCTCCTGCCTGTTGTGTAACGAGAACAACCTGCTCTCGCACATGGGTGCCTGTGCTTGTTGAAATGCGGGAAAACGGCCAGGCTCTGTTCACCTCTCCTTGGACAGTCAGTAGCCAAAGCTGCTGCAAGTCAGCGGCTGCTCCGACCACGTTAACCACGTGCCTTTCGGGATTGCTTTTTGAGAAAGACGGAAGCTGAGGAAAACCCTCAGCTGCCGAAGTGCAACCATTCAGCTTGTCAGAGCCACTTTCCTTGGCTCCAGGACCATACGAGTGTGTGATATGAGTTACTGCTTTTGACTTTGCTTGATTTCCCAAAGGCCAGTTTTACGGAAAGATCGCCAGCTCTTCATTTGACTGTCACTTCGCAGCGTTTATTATGAGGCCCAATTGATGAGAGGTTTACTTGCATGATCAATCTCTTCAACTTCAGTGGGACTACTTATCAAGCGTGTATGCTTTAGTAAGAGTAAATCAGCCTTGCCCCTAGAGACTATGCAAAGGAAAATATGCTAATTAAATGTATGCAGGAGGCCACATTTTATATAAATGCTAAAGGAATTTTATTTATTATGAGGGCTACTGTTTTGATTGCCTTGTTAAAAAAATGCCAACAGTCTAACATTATTTGGCCTTGAAAAAATATCTTTTTTCTTCCTTGCTGTCTGTCTGGGATAACAATGATGCCCACCTCTGTTTAAACTCTAAAGATACTGGTTCCCAGCAAAGAAATCAAAAGAGGTATTGTGCCTTCCATGAAAAATAAAACATGCAAAACAAGAGAAAAACTCCACCACTGCACAGACTCATCAAAAACAAAGTGCCAGAGTGATGGAGGAGGGTATTTCCATCCCATTTGATGCTTTTAATTGCAGTTCTTATGAATGGTCTGAATCTCTCATACCTGAGTTTGCAGCACAGACCAAGTTATTTTTAGCAGCTGTAGCCCAAAGCTGCTGTTGCTACTCTCCAGTGGCATATCCGTAGATACACTTTCCATCCTTTGGTTTCAGGCTCAGTAGGTAAATTAAATGCATTACCTGATACAGCATCTTTAGTAGCAATTAACAAATATTAGACAAATATTAACTGAAAGGAACCAGGAGGAAGATACATGCAGCCAAAGAAATTGCCTCCTCTTGTTCAAAGCCTCTGTAGATACATAAAACCCAGAAAGAAGAGATTCTTTTTAAAGATTGTATAAAGGAAAGCTCTTCGAGATTTACCTTTCTGCTAAATACACACAAAAGGAATGCCATTATTATTTACTTATTTTTAAAGAAAAAGGAGGTTTTGCCATTTGCAAATGAAGGTTAAATTTTGTGTAGGAAAAAATCTGTTTCTGCTTGCTTTGGGGATTTTTACAGTTTTCGGTGCAAAGCAGTTGGTTGAAAAAATAGTCTCTGCTGTAATGAATTAGCTTCTCCGTTACAGAGTGCATTTTCATTAGGGCGAACAATGGAGGCTGCTGGGTGGATTGCGATGAGTAGCTTTACATCGAAGGACAAGCTGCATTTATCTGAAGGCAATTCATGGGTTTATAATGGACAGCACAGCCTTTGTCTTTGCTAAGAGCCTTCCTGTGAATAGCGCTATGATTCATAGCCAAATTATAGTTGCTTCCTACTACCATGACCATTTTAATAGCAAGGTTCACAAAAGGCTCTCTTCAAATGTTAAGTGGTGCTAGTGGGCTTGCACCCATTTTTTTGCACTCACTAGAATCAGATTAAATAAGTAAGAAGTCACATTTTTGATCCTTGTAAGAATTTCTTGTGAAA
The DNA here is from genome assembly GCF_000699145.1 of Aptenodytes forsteri. Classification (NCBI taxonomy): domain Eukaryota; kingdom Metazoa; phylum Chordata; class Aves; order Sphenisciformes; family Spheniscidae; genus Aptenodytes; species Aptenodytes forsteri. The sequence continues at coordinate 2,813,011 of NW_008794595.1, read as the reverse complement.
GATCAACTTCAAAGCACCAGTGTCATGTTTAGAATCACTCACGTTTTTCTCTCAATTAAAGAATTATAGATACCCTAGAAAATCCATCTAATCAAGGATAAAAATCTCACAGATGTGCAGTTGCAGATAAGCAGTTAAAAACATTTAAAGGTTTCTGATGAATATAAGTATTTTGAGATCTTTCAATGCAAATTACTGTATACTCTATGCATGATAACATCATGATGGTGCTAATAGTTGATAATCCAGACCCCAGCCTCCATAACAGAGATAGCTCTGGGATGAATCAAAATAAATACATGTAAAATGATATTCATAGTAGTAGTAAATGTTATCTCATAGTAGCACGGAAGGCCACATCAGGATGGAGATTCTTTTGTGTTATGCATCCACAGATAGAAAAAATACAGCCCGTGCCCAAGGTTGTATAGTTTCTGTTTAATTAACCCACTGTTTTTTCAGGTTAATTTGTGTAGTTTCCGGGGGCAACCTAATGTGTGAGTAATAACTGGCTCCATAAGTTATTTGTCCAAGTTGTGCTTTAATTAAAAGCGAGCTTTGTTTGCCTTGGAATATACAGAGGGCATGTATGATGCTGCAGCATGACTGTTTGCTCAGTAGATTGGCAGAAGCTTTAATCTTCCAGTCTACTCAGAGGTAAACGGGATTACTGCTATTATATGCCATTAAATATATATAAAATATTCTAGGAGTGGATGAGTTTAAAGTCCAGAGATTTAAGCCTTTTTTACCTCAACTCACGCTGGAAGAAAGTGAGCAAGTTGAAATTTCTTAAACCTCCCAATTTTTTCACTGTGATCTACCCTGAAGAGCATAGACTTCAGACTCTTTATTCTTATCCTGGGCTTGGACATAACGGGGGGTTTGTGATATGAGAAGAATATCATTTAATTCTGGTTTCAGTCATATGAACATTGTGAGAAGTGGTTTGCTCTTTTCTAAACTGGTAGTGGCCAAGGGCATTCTTAGAGCACAACGACAAGATGAGAGAAACCATCACCCCACTAGAGAGTTACTGAATTGCTTCTGATAGAGAATTCATTTCAGGTACTGATTCAGCCTGGCACTTGAGCACGTAGTTTTGCAGCAGCTTCAGACAAATGTGTAATACGATGCGCTGGTCCAAACAGTCTCCTGCAGAATATGCATATGGTAGTTTCCACCTTGCGCTTGTCCCCTGCATTGGGATGGAGCGTCCTTCTGAGCTGCTTCAGTGGATGGACACAGAGGGCCAAAGAAGTCCACAGTGAAATGCAAATCTCCGCACTGCCTGAAAGAAGCACAGCTGTCTTGGATGCCAAGATGACAAGATGACAAGACCTGTTCTAGATATGCCAGAGGGAAAACACTTGAGTTCCTGTAGAAGAAGGAAAAAAAACTTGGTGGCTTCTGGGACAGCACTATTGATTCTCCTTATGAATAAAAATGAACATGATTCAGAAATTATTTATCTGAACTACCCAAACTGAATAAAGTGTCCTGGTTTTAAATCTTGCTACCCAGTAGTGAATGAGTGGAAGTAAGTACATCCACTATTGCAGCCATCTGTTGCCTAAGAGCTACGTAAGGTGTCTTAGTGTGTGAAAGTGCATGTCAGAGACTCCTTCCCAGTGTTCAAAAACAGCTAAATTTTCACCTTTTGGAGAAAACCATGGTGAAGCTCAGAAGGATCTCAGGCGAAGTTCAATTAGTTCACAAATTATGTACTGGCCTCTGCTAAACAGCCCAACTTGTCTCTTCTTCAGGACACTTTGATGGAGACAGTTTGATCTGTTATTGATTCTGTCCATATTCTGAAAACTGGCAAAGTGATGCTGACTTCTGCTTTCCAAAGGGTTACAGTTCTGCATGATGATAAACAATGAGTGAGCATTACCAGTAATAAACAGTCAAGGTGCCTGATAGACAAAAGGTAAATAAAAATAAATAGCTCGTACTGCCTGATGAAGTTGGCACCAATTCAGAATTAATAGGGGCATAAGATTACCTTTTCTTATCCGGCACGTAGGCTGTTTAACTAGATTTGTTTCTAAGATACAGATGTAGAAAAGACAAGTTCTACATTGCTTAAAGTCTGATTTTTATTGTTCTTAGTGACTATCAGCAACATGAGACTATAGCATTGTCATGGTAAGCAACAATATAAGGTTTTTTTCACAATGCTGTTTTTAATAGGAAAATAAGGTATCTTTGTGGTCTTTCAGCACAAGTAGATGAAGAAGATACAGGGTCAGAAAGAAAAGGAGTGCAGTTTTTCACAGAAAGAAGTGGTGAATTAGAAAGACTCATAAGCAAGAAAAAGAAAGACTGAATGAGAGAGATGGCAAGAAAGCAAACACAAATGGTTATGGTAGAGTAGGGGCACAGGGTAGTGTGGGAGTACCTGGCTGCCAGGTTGAACCTGACAAGTTAAGAAAAGAAGCGAGGAGCTCATTTTTACCCTTGGAGCCACAGACATAGGAGCATGGGAACGTTTACAATCCCAGAAAAAAAGGAACCTAATGCAGGTAGCTTCCCAGCTAGGTTTGATACCCAAGGCTCACTGTTCATCAGTGGGAAGAGGAACAGTCCTGCTCTTCATGGCCATCTCTAGAGCCCTGCCTTTGTCCCTTGTCTATGCAAGAAGACTGATCAACACGAGCTGATCTAGAAGTGGTAAGTGCTATGTACTGTGTATTTAAACCAACTTTGATACATCCAAGACTCTCTAGTCTTACTGCAGTTGATCCATACACATGCATTAGCTATTTGTTTGTCATGTCCAACAATCTGGCCTGCCTAACATCCAGAAAATTGTAAATCCTTATACAAAGAGCTCAGGCAGTCAATATTACCAAAAGTGGTGCCCTCCCCTTCAGAGTGGAAGGGTTGGCAGCCATGACTTTGGACCATATTTAGGTCACTGCAGCTAGGCATCATGAATACTCCCCAACCCACAGTATCAAGGCAACACCATTAAACTGAAGTGGTCTTGATGTTGAAATAACACAAGCATTCTCTTTGTTCAGTGTAGATGAGATAATTGCAAATGGTCCCTTCTTACCTGTAAACGTATTCCTCCATCAGAGGTGATAGCTTTCACAGGCAAGCTGGGTATTCTGGGGCAAGATCTGGAGCCGGCATGCATCAGCAGCAGTTACTCCATTTTGAGGCTGTTTTGCATTAAGCCCCTTTCATTATTAAGGCTCATTCTATGACATTTGTGCAAGTGCAACTCATAATCTGCATATTATCTACACACCACCAACTGCATGTTTGGACTAAAGCATTAGAGTATCTCGCTGAAAAGTGAAAGCAGCCATCCCTGTAAATCATTCCGTGGACAGATTTCATACAGAAATATGGCCTTAATAATGCACAGTAGACTAGGCTGCAGTTGCAGGACAACGGACATAATTTCATCCTTCTAGTTACACGGGGTCCTGTTCAAAGCCCACAAGTGTAGAAGTTACTGGCTATTGACTTCAGTGAGTTTTGGAGCCTACCTATCAGAAATTCTGTGATGCGGGGGAGAGTCTCTTTGGGATCAGAGCAACCATGCATGGGCACAAACTGAAACACAGGAGATGCCATCTGAACATCAGGAAACACTTTCACTGCGAGGGTAACTGAGCACTGGCGCAGGTTGCCCAAGGAGGTGGTGGCGTCTCTGTCCTTGGAGATATTCAAAAGTCGTCTGGACACAGTCCTGGGCATCCAGCTCTGGGTGACCCTGCTTGTGCAGGGGGGGTGGACCAGGTGACCTCCAGAGGTCCCTTCCAACTCTGTGACTCTGTGATTCAGATACCACCTAGCGGGAGCTGAGGCATCAGAATCTGGACTTCAGTTGGTTTTATGTCGGGGAAAATCATCCCATCTCTTAAAATGTCCTGTCAAAAGGTACTCGTAATGAAATACATGGAAACTGAAATAGGGTTGAATTAAGCAATTTTGTCAACAACATTTAGAATGTAACATTTTGCACTCTTAATACAATTTCCACAGCTCTCTGGAAATACCTGGTTTGACTGAAATGATTATCCTTCAGAGATAATGGAATCTTTGATTTCAGGCACCATTTGAATTATACATCAGGATTTTTTTTTTTTAATCTGGTCAAAAAAAAAAAAGCAATTGCATTTTTTGTTTTTAGGAACAATCTGGTATTTCTATCTTCAAAGCTGTTATTTACATATCAACAGCTTTGTTCAGTTCCTCTGTTCTTTGGCCAAGTATGAGATTACAATGAAAACCAGAGGGGTGGCAACTCAATCAAGTCAGATCAAAAGAGGCAGAAAAGGAGTAAACAGGACTATTAGGAGGACTAAACAATGATGGTAAAAAGAGCACAATTGCGCATTTTTGTGTTTTGTTTAATTTCACATTTCTTTGTTAATTGTAAAATCTTGTCAGAAGTTTGAAAATAATTTTTCCCCTCTAACCAACTTGGTCCTTTTCCATTTGGCAAATACACCACTGGGTTTATTTTTCCCTCCCATATGTTGAATGGTAATAAAATAAGTATATCTGTTAATGTTTTTTGTGTAGGAACAACTTTTCCTGCACGCTATTCTCATAAAAAGCTTTTGTTGCCCCATGATGGCAGCATGGGTAATAACAGCTTGTCTAGTAAACTCCTAATGAAGTAAAAATTAAGTATGTCACGATTTACTAGCAGCCGGTCACGTACCAGAATAGAATTTGGCTCTGTCTTGATATCATTTTAAAAATGTTGAACCAGGTTCAGACATGAATTAAGACAAAAGAAAAAAGAAGGAAAACACTAAAAAGTGGAAGGCACTGATTTAAAGAAGAGGGTGGAGGCACGCCCATTGTTTTAAATGGCATGGCATCAGACATCAGTACACAGTGCTACTACTCCCATCGCAAAACAAAGTGCCCTTTTCCATACCTTGTGGCTAAACATCTTAAGGCAATGGATTTAGAAGCAAACCTCCCTTGGTAATGAAACCAAGTTAAGAAACTACAGCATTGAGACAGAAAGCTCTAGATGATGAAGGAAAAAGGGAAGGCGGATGACAAATCAAAGTGGAAGACTTAAAAAAAGAGAACAGTGATGAATGGTAAGATCATTCTTGTATCATACTCTTGTCTTTGCTCAGGTCAAGTCCCTGCACGTACTTACCCATTGGTTAGGGGTACTAGCCAGTACTTAGTGGTGAAGTAGTTTGCCTAATGCAGGGGTAGGCTGAGTAATAAGGATGCTACATTGTATATATCAATCACTCCAGGTGGGATATTAGACATAAAAAAGGACTAAGGGAAATTCGTTGTCTTTGGGAAAAATAATGTATTTTAAAGTTTTGTGTACATCTCACTGACTGATGGCTGGGGCAGATGTGAGCTATTCTCTACTTCTTCAGGCACGCTTACAAAGGGATATTATAGTGGTGCCTCTGGACACAGAAGGTGGCTGTTATCATCTTGAGCTCTTTTCCTCCCCCCTTATGCTTTCTCATTCCTTACAGTCATGGAAGGACTAGCTATCACCCAGGTGACTCAGTTGCTCTTCTGTGCCTCTCAAAGCTGTTTGCAAAAGAGGGTAAGCACTTTTACACAAGACACGCAATATGCAAGTCTGTTCTGTGAAGCAGAGGAGAGTCTGGAAGAGAATACGAACTATGGGTACAAGCATTGTTTCAGCTATCAGTAAAGCGCAGCTGTCTCTGAGGCTGGGTACAGCTTTGAAATAATAGGCACCACCACTGTACAATGTGTCAGGATGAAGAGAGAATACATTGCTCCTCTGAAAAGAGAACTTCATATTGAGCTGAATGTAATTACTCAAATGGACGTCAGCCAGTGCACCTGGGCTCACTCACTGTAGCAAACCCTAATTCCTAAATAGGAATTCAGGAGAAATGTTCTGTGGCACTGTATAAATTCTCAGAACTGTTTGTATAGTTTATGTTTTCATCTTCACTTTTAAAATGACACTTGCCCTTATGTCTATCACCTAATGATCAAAGAGAAGTTTCTCTATAACTTTGTCAGAACTCTGCAGCAAATTGAACTGAGACACCAAGATAACAAATACTTTAATCCTTTTACTTCAGATATTTCAACACTGGAAAATACAATGGATCACATACTCAAGGGGTGTACGTTGACTAAAAAATATCAGCTTGGTTAATGTTGATTTTTACCAGCTGAGGATCCAGTCCAGTAATCTGAAGCATATCAAATTGCTGACAAAATCCTGGTTCCTTCTTCTCACAGCTTGGACAGAGGAATCTCAGTCCCACAGAAACTGGGCTGGTTACTCACATTGGAGCGGGTGGACCAAAACGTTCCTGCTCATCCTCCACACTGGCTAGAAAGGAGCCGGCAGTAAACCTGAAACCAGTTTAAAGCTGTGTTGTGCCTGTTAGTACTTTACTGAGAAGCTAATAAATGTCCCTGGGAAGGGTCTGGTGGGCACCTCCCCTGCTGGACATACTTTGCCACAAAAACACCAGGTCTTCAGACCTTCTGGAGAAACAGTGGCACCCTGTGCTTTGCCCATGGCTACTTTCTCTCTGTGCTAGAAGGACCTTCCAAATGGACAGGATTGTCTCAGCTGCAAAAAGGAAGAGTGTTCTTGATGGATAGGTGCTTGTGGAGATGCCTAAAACCACTGCCCCAGATGAGGAATAACATCAGGCCACAGCTTTGAGGATGGAATGGATAGGTGCTTGTGGAGATGCCTAAAACCACTGCCCCAGATGAGGAATAACATCAGGCCACACCTTTAGCAGGACACTCAGTAGTCCTGCTGTCACATGAAGTTCCAGTACTTGTGTGCTGAACTCCATTCATCTGGGGCTTCATTTTCAGGGCCAATTACCAATAAATTTAGTGAGATGCCTAAGCCTCTAAAAACCAGGGGGTTAAAATCAAGCAGAAGAAATAGCTTTCTCCAGATATGGCCTTAAATGTGACTGCTGTTCAGCCGGCTACATGGCAAAGGAAGGTTGAAAAGTAGGTAAGTTTGTGAAATTTTCTTGTGATAGTCACAAAACTTGAAGTAGTCGCTTATTAGAGGATGTGAGAGATCTCATCCACTACAGTGGTTTGTGAGGTAAAGCACAGGACATCAACTCTTGTAAAAAATCTGAGTACTGAAAGTCAATTGAATGCCTTTTTGAGGAAGAAGAGGCTGTATTAGCCAGGGCAGCATTATCTCTGACGCACTCATTTCCTCCGTAATTGAAGTCATTGAAGTACAGATACTTAGATGTGTACTGGAGCATCAGATTGGATTTTTAGCCTTTTACCAGTTTTCCCTTTGTGTTCTTTCTTAGGATCAATCTGCAGCAATTGGCTTAGAGTAAAATACCCTGCTGTAGCTCATCCCCTGCACAGCCCCTGTAAGCGGCATTCCAGCAGTATTGTACTTTCATTGTATTTGCTATTACTGTCCTAAGACTGAATATCTAAATGGGAAGAAAATTAAAACAACAAACTGAGAGGAAGATCTATCACATTTAGCAAGGCAGCCAATACTGGGCTGTGATAACTTTGTGAAAAAGAAGGACTCTGACCTCTGATGAGGTTTAATCAAATTTGTAAGTTTTCTACATTTCATCAGCAGGTATTTAGAACTACACTTTGTAGATGAATCATATTAGGAATTCCTGGTACTGGTATGTGTAAAAGCAGTTGTATGTCTTGTCACTGTATGAAAAATAAGTGTCCCAATTATTGAGAACTGGAGAAATCGGATGACACCAATCTTTGTATAGGTATGTGATATTTGGATGTACTTTTCTGGCATATTATAATGAAGTGAGACTACTATCTAGCCCAGAAAACTAAGTAAAATCAATGAACCTGAATCAAACTAATTCATTAAATTGGATGAGTTAATGCATTTCTTGTGGATGATGACAAAAAATCAATTCCCATATAGCATGTTGTGTTTTCCCTTCAGTAGTGTTTCTCACACAGGTGGACGCACGTAGCAGCAAACTGAATTCAGATTGTGATGGCCAGAATAGGATGTCAGTCACACCAGCCTCAGCCTGCCAAATTTCATTTACAATTTATAGAGTTCTTCCACCTTTAAAGCTGTGTATCTGAAATACAGTGGCCTTTGGTCTTCAGGTTAGTTCTTCTTTATCCATGTTTGACCCACTTCTGACTTCTCAGCAGTTATTCATTATATTTTACACTATTTATATTTTGATTAACTTGATTTACAGGAAAGGAAAATGGAAAATATAAGAAAAGAACATTTTGTGGAGATGGCTTGACTCACATCAAGGTCGATCTCTCTAATTTTACTGAAGCTGGTCAGTATACCCCCAAATATATTTTAGTAAAATGCACGCATTTACTTTTCTTTTAATACTCAGAGCTTTCTATTTGGGAATAATAAAACCTGATCTCAATATATTTAGCCTAACCAGTATTCTAGAACATAACCTTATGTTTTTGTATATGTATTAATGAGGATTTAACAATTCAGGCTGGTGATGTAACATTATGTACCCTGCACTGCTTTCCATCTTAACCACAGCACCTCTGAGTGCTATTGATTCTTTGCGTTTTAAAGAAGCTTTCAACCTGTTTGGTTTCAAGGGCACAACAAAGTTCAAGTAGGAGACTGTTTAAGGAAGGCCAGATGAGAATGTGATTTCAACAAGTTCTTGTCGAAAATCATATCTAATGTTTAAACTAAACATTTTTTCACGTTCTCACCCAATCATTTCCTCATTATCTCCACTGACTCCGAGTTATCCAGCATGATCTAGGCAACTATCTGAAGGCCTTCATGTTACTATTATTTCAGTCTATTTGGATTCAAAATTCTGTTGCAAAGCATCAGATAAATATGAGGTATCCAGTCTGGAATACCTGCTGCTGACAATAAGGAAAATCTGTTGTTTGCAGGTTGGTAGCATTGTACTTATGTCAGGTTTTGTGCTTACCAGCTATTGGAACAGCAAAGTCGCAGACCTTGCGTTGGTGTCTCATGTTTTCAGCTGCCTTCAGGATCAGTCACATCAGCTGGGTGTTTTATATCTTACAGGGACATTTTCTTCAGTTTGTCCTGACTGAGCTTAGTACCAGTCTAAATACCTGTGAGATCCTCTCTCTGTAATGGATTGAACAAAATCAAAGGCATCACATAGCCATGATTTGGGGAAAAACTTAGTCTCCAGATCCAAATTTTAAACCCTTGGTTCACTTCTGTCATTAGCATTCTGTGAAAGAAATATGGGATTCAGCCCACCCCACTTCAGAAAGCTAAAAACAAGGTCTAAGCCAGATGGCTGTGGTCTCTTGACAGTCCGCAGCACGAGACAGGAGGCTCTGGAGGGTTACGGACCCAATCCCACAACAGGTATCTTAAAGAGGTGCCCCTCTCCTCTGACTGTAAACATCGCCTTGAGGCTAAGCCAGATGGCTGTGGTCTCTTGACAGTCCGCAGCACGAGACAGGAGGCTCTGGAGGGTTACGGACCCAATCCCACAACAGGTATATATATGCCCCTCTCCTCTGACTGTAAACATTGCCTTGAGGATACTACCATCTGCCTAACTTCAGACAGCTGACATTAGGTAGGATGAATCCCTCCTTTCATGATTAAGATGTCTCTCATATGGCTTGATAAAAGATGGGTAAATTAGATCTGATAAAGAGAGCTGCCCAGTGGCAGCTGGAACAATAATTTGTGAGTCCCAGTCCCACATGCAGATGACTAGACTGTGCTCCCTGTTGTTGCATTAGAAAGCTTTCTTTTTCTAATGGATTTACTTCCTGAAGAAAATCATGGTACACTGGAAAGACTGCTTTGCATTTCTTATCTATGAAAATTAAGTTACATGGGACTTTTCAGGATTTACCATGTAGAGTTTATGCCTCTTAATATGCTCATCTTAATGAAATATATGGCAGTCAAAGATGGCTCATGTAAGATACAGGGTAATCAGTCATTTATATAACTCACCATCATACAAACCAAATCAGCTTCTATATAAATGTCTAGACAGCACATTAGTGCTTTGCCCAGCTGGCCCAAGAATATGTAACTGGGAAAGATAAAAGGATCCCTGCTTCCTAAACTCCTTGTTAGCACTTGCCACACTCTCCACTGTCATTTGTATTTTGGCAGATAAACCCCAAGTGTGCAGGTCCCAAATATTCCAATCTGTCTGTAAAACAGAGCTCATATGAGGTTATATTTCCATAAGTCACATTGAAATCAGTGTTTGTTTGTTCAGAGCATTGACCTCAGATTTCAGATGTCCGTCAGGACTGTGTAAAATTAAGGCCTACTCTATTTACAGCATCATTATTTCAAATATATTACCAACTAGTTCACAGTATACTTAACAGAAGACTGCTTGATGGTTAAGATAATGTGTTCTTAGATTGAACGCATTTCATGATGTAAATGGACAGAGTCAAGCAGTTTGGGCCAAAAGCTTTAGTTCCAAACAATCAAATTCTTGCTTTAAGCAGCCATCCCATTAAGGGCTGGTGTGCACAGGCTTGTCACGCACTGTGGAATACCTTATGAAGTTTATCATGGGGAAAAGAAGGTACTAGCTGAAGAGTACGTGCACGTGAGTGTCCAAATCCAGCCTAGAGGGCTTCTCTGTGTGGCACAGCACTGACAGCTTCACCCGGGGCCAGGATCGGATACCTACATTAACAGGGCTCTTTACTTCTGCCTCTTAACATCATTTATTAGCACAAAAGCACTAGCTTGACATGGTTAGCGTTGACCAGATCCTTACCTTAAATCACTGGCACCATCATGGATACTGTGGCATTAAACAAAGTAAAAATTTCCTCAGTTAGATCTAATTCTTGTTCACTAAGGCAATGTAACAATGGGTATTTTTTTTCTTGTTGTTGTTCTTCAGTGTCCAGATCAAAACCAAACACCAGGCAGATCAATATGACAGATAGACATTTCAGATCTTCTCACCTGGACAGAATTTTTGGTTCCATTCAATTCCAGCTGAAGGGAACACCTATTTCAACGAAAAATGGAGCATGTGCTTTCTTGTGCTTGCCATAAAAGCCTATGGGAAAACAAGCTGGAGTCACAAGAGTCCTAGAGAAAAAAGTACTGATTTTACCCAAGAGCCCATAATTATGGTCCTCGCTTAGGATGAAGGAGACTACAGTTCTGTCCTATACTCTTCCTCAAGCCCAATTTATGTCACTTCTGATAGTCCATCTAGTAAGCAGTATTTTCCCTAATTTATTCTCCTCAAGAACACATTTTCAGGATTAATAAACAGTTTCGCTGCATAGTATTTTTTCAGTGGCAAAACAAAGAGAACAAAACCCAGGAAAAAGCCAGTAGTCTGGGAAATGATTGCAACTCAGGAAAGGTTTAGCTGCACATCTGCAATTTTTCTTTACAAATTCTATACATGCCTGTCATTTGCAGAACAGGGATCTATCTTCATGTGTCCTATTGTGAATAACTAAAATGCATATGAAATATTTTTTAAAATGCTTCTAAGACGTGGAGGAAATAGTGGTAGCTTTCTCTCAGTCTCTGTATGTAATGTCTGTATCTGGCTTTTTGGGGTTCAGAGGTTAGAAGTAAACTGTATCAGAATATCTTTGTTCTACTGGTGATTTGAAACTTGAATCTGGATCCAAATTCTGTTGCTCAGTCCCATCTCTGTTCTTTCTCTGCAGATAGTTGGGGGAAAAAAAAGTTGGCTATTTATTGCACTGTTGCCACCCACACATCCTGTTCCTATTTTGGAAGGCTTCCTAAATTCATTACACAGGCAAAACTCCCACTTAACTTATTTGTTTGCCTGTGCAGAGACCAAAAAACAGATCAGAGAACAGAACTGTCCATCGCTGTAATGTTATGTCAGTTATTGTCTTGCTGAAACTGTGTGCTTTTGCTCAGTCATTGAGCAGAGTCGACAGATCTGAAAATTCAGGGAGATGTTACAAGTCAAAGCCCTCTTGCGTATTTAGTGTCCACATAATAATAATCCGTACTGCCAAGGGCCATCGGTTTTCTAGATTGAATGGACCTTCAGGGGAAAGAGAAAATGTTTATAGTGAAAGGAAAATGAATTAATCAGAACTTTAGCCTTCAGCTGTCAGCACCAGAATACAATGTCAATTGAAACGAGTTGCCTTTGACAAACCTCACCTGCTCTCATCAGTCCTATTTGCAGTGCCTTAGGCGCAGATCTTTACAGGAACAGAGCAATGCTTACCAGCACAGTCCATTAGCTGTGAAAGTTGTTGCGTTGATTTCAGAATAAAATGCTGCAGCAGAAAAAGGTATCTTTGCTGTTGGCTATACAAGGCTTGGCATTGATTTACTTCCAGAGGAATATTCATCTCATAGGGTAAAAGAGGCTCATTTACCTGATAAGTCTAATAAGCTACCAGTGTATTTAGGAAAAACACAATGTTCTCAGATACCGCAGAAAATTAGCTAGGCTGCAGTACCAAGGCTGTGATTGTGATTCTTGAGCTTATAATTTGATTTATGCTGTTAAGACAAGGGAAGGATGAGGCTCAGGAAATAGTTCTGTTAATGCTTTGTGAGACACAGGGAGCCAGGTTAGCGGCAGTCTTCAACTGTTCTAAGTTATTTGAAACAGAAAAAGATAACTTTTATGTTATACTGAGTTTATATTAGAAAGTTAAAAAAAATTTTGCTTTTTAAACAGTGAAATTTCTGGAAGTGAGTGGTACACTGCAACTGCATCATCATAAATTTGGGGGTCGGTTCAGATGCTCTGAACTAATGAATCCTTTATGTTATACTGAGTTTATATTAGAAAGTTAAAAAAAATTTTGCTTTTTAAACAGTCTGGAAGTTGGAAGTGAGTGGTACACTGCAACTGCATCATCATAAATTCGGTTCAGATTCGGTTCAGATGCTCTGAACTAATGAATCCACCTGGGTAAGGCTTGCTTCTGCGTATATTGGAGATCATACTTAGAAGCTAAAGATACATGTCAAAGTAGATGTATGAACCACACATCCCTTTTTTAGTGCAGATGGCTGCCACTTTGTTCCTCTCCTCTACGCACCGTGAGCTATGTAAGATAATAGGGTCCTATATTACTTGTATTTATTACAAGATTTAGAATACTTTGTTCAAATTCTTTCTATTTTATATTTTTAATGAAAAACAGTTTTGTAGCTTTTGTCAAACTAGTCCTGCTAAGTCCACGATCTTTGGAAGGGGATCCTCTTGGACTGTCATAAGGGAGCATTACTTTGTGTTGCCATTTACTCAAATGGAGTATTAAGTATGATTAAGACGACTGCTGTTTGTATACCACTGCTTCCGTCACTGCGAAAGCTGAGGTGTGCAGTGCATGGGGCAGGGGACTGCTAGAGGAGACAGGATGCTCTTACAGTTGAGAGGACTCTGGTCCAAGGAAATAGGATTCTTTCCTTAGTTCTTGCTGCCTCCTGTGCTTTAGTGAGCAAGTCACATAAACCAGACTTTGCACAGTCTTTAATTGGGGGTTTCTCGGTACATTAGTGCCTAGCCTGAGAGCAGCACGGTTCTAATTTGGAGAAGTATGGGCAATGCCAGGCACAGCTGAACTTAGGAGACCTGTTGTCAGAATATATTAACCACTGTACAAATATTGCCTGTGCTGAAAAGTCAGTCCTAGGGCATCTCAAAATGAGAGCTTAAAACTAGTAGGTACTCTTAACTTTAATCTCTATTTGCCTCAGTACCATATCTGTAGAATGGTGCTGATACATATCCCCTCACCTTACAGGTCAAGAAAATATATAAATAAAATTTGCAAATCACCTGATGGTTCTGTGTGTACCACAGAACATCCCAGGAGTGTATCTATTATATTCAGGAGAGAGCTTCTCTACTGAAGTGTACACAATATATTGAGCAAGGACAAAGCAGAACATCAAGTGCTATTTAATGCATGCACTGAATGAAACAGGAGGCATATGGAAAAAATCATGTGTGCTCAAGTCATTAAAAACTATTCTAATGCTTGAGGGGGAAGGGTAAATAAGGACAAATGTTGAATAGAAACCACTAATTCTTGTATTTCCTAAGCTCTCAGTGCTTCATATCTTTAAATTTATTAAATTCTTTCAATGAAGCAGGGAGTGAGAGTGTGCAGGCATGCTTACTTTCCACATTTCATATCTCCTAACCTGCTCCATATCCCTTGCTGACGCGTCACACAGAGATCCCACCAGCTCTCCTGCTTTAAGGTAGTTGTATTGCAGCTTGGATGGAGGTTACTAGTAATTAACCACAAACAGTACTTCTGCTCATTCACTAGACCATGTTCTCTCTGCCTGCACCCAATTAACCTTCTCCCATGAGTCCAGAAAGCAGAGTGGAAGCTGTATTATAATTCTTGGGTCATTAAAAAATCCCATGACAGTTTTTGTAAGAGTAATTTTGTTAGTCCCCATGTCCTGGCCAAATCCCAATTTTGTTTAATTACGTGAATTATCTGAGAACGGGACAAATGTATTCATTGTACATTTTACTTAAAATGTCATGGAACACATTGAAGAACATATTCAGAAATATATTTGTGAGTGATTGTAATATATCAAGAAGATACATATGTAAAGAAATACCACATTTAATATATAATATTTTTCTTTCCTTCCTCTCTAACCAGTTCTGCAGTGTTGGTCATGTTGTTCAAAATACATCAAAAAAACATTACAGCTGGAAAGATTTCAGTCGCAGGGAAAGTGATACTCGTATGGGAGTCTTATCAAGTAAATTTTCTTGCCTTTATCCTCCTTTATTCTATGAGCAATCTTAATAATTACACATTAATTCTTTGTTATTTGTATAACTCCCTGCATCTCACTAGCTCAACAAGCTTTAAAGACTTCCTGACTTTAAGCAATGCATTGATTAGAAATTGAGCTGTTGACCTTTCCAAATCCCATAGAAGGCCTTCCTTTTCTAAGTGTGATCTGTGGGTGAGCTTGGACAAACCATTCACTTCTATACAGAGCATGAGAAGAGTTCCAGGTCAAGGATTGTAAAGAAGAACCCATTTGCACTATGCAATCAGGGGGTTTATTGATTTTACAAAACCCAGAAAATCCGCTACTTATTCTTAGCGCTTTCTATTGGCATTTTATCAGTTAACCACTTGGAGATATATAGACATTTATAGAATTCTTTTATAACATAGCATTTGCCAACATTGGGTAGTCAATGCACTGTGTTATTCCGTTTTTATGTTTTTAAAGATGCACTAGCAGACCCATTTTATAAATGAGGAAACAATAAATAAAATATTGATCCAGGCAATTACTTCCTATACTCTAGCATCTTCTTCCAGCTAGCAATCACAAAATGAGTTCTTCGTCTCATTTGCTTATGGTGATGGTAGGCATAAATTACTAGAATTGACCAGTCTAAAATGAGTTTTGTGGAAGTCACTGTTCTGTGTAATTGCAGTGTTCCGTGTAATGATGTATTTACTAGTGGTGCTTGACTGAGACTTAGAGTAATAGTATTTTTCTTCACCAAATGTCTATATAGTACCACAGTAACATTCAGAGGCATTTTTTCTTCTTTTTTAACAATGATTGTCTTTTTCCTAAACAATAGCATTTTAAATGCGTTACCCTTTTTGTCGTGGTTTAACCTCAGCCGGCAACTGAGCACCACGCAGCCACTCG
>NW_008794595.1:2794777-2797061 GCF_000699145.1 Aptenodytes forsteri | reverse complement strand
TTGTGCACCTCCAGCCTTCTCAGTCGGTAGAGCATGGGAAGCTGAAAAGTCCTTGACTAGTGTAAGCACTACCTAGCAACAACTAAAACACCAGTGTGTTATCAACATTGTTCTCACCCTAAATCCAAACCACAGCACTGTACCAGCTACTAGGAAGAAAATTAACTCTATCCCAGCCAAAACCAGGACACTTATGTAAATGTGTTATCCGATACAGCATTTTTACCTCTATGTCCTTTCCACTGCATAGTTATTTTTTTCTTAAGAGCCTGAGGTTTAGGCAGCCTGCTATGATTTTCAATGATAGCGCAAAATAATTTTCAGTTTGATAAGGATTGTTAAATGGAAATTAAAACATACCGTGTCTTTCATGGAGTCTTTGTCATTGTTCTTTCTTGTTGTTGGAACCAAAAAGAAATGTAACTTAAATGCCATTCTCTCTGAGTAGAAACTATACTTTATTAGGCGCTCTTTCTTCGAACCAGGATTAAATTTTATTTCCTTCTACTTAAGAAAAAAAGCAATTTATTTTGCATGGATGTATGTAAAATACAGCCATGAGTTTATGTAGAAAACTCCTACTGTCATCAGTGTACATCAACAGTCTGTGTTGTTCAGAAGAGTTCCCCAAAATTGCTATGAATGGGGACCAACATCCTTCCTTAGGATTTGAGCATTAGAAGTCAATAGAAGTTATATTTGACCAGAAATGGGGCTCGGACATTAAAATTGCTATATGGATACCTTGGAAAGTGAGGTGTGGCAGGTTATGGACAACATCCTCTCTGTGACTGTAAAGCAGCTGTTTCACAAGAGAATGTGTAAACAGGGGCAGTGGATGTACCACCAACTGTCATGCAGTTTGTAAAGAGATTTATCATCTTTGTGAGCAGGATTTTTTTTAAGGTTTTCCTGTCTGTCAGCATTTAAATGCTTCTGGATTTCCTCCAACCCCGTGTGCCTACCAGCTTCGTTAGTTGTTGTTTCTGGCCATTACTTAGTACAGCCTGTTTAGTGGGGAACTCTTCTGACCAGCTGGCATAGATTATTCAGCCACAAACTTCAGCTGCCTTTGGAGACTAACCTGAAACTGAGCAAAACGCCCTAGGCCACAGTGAGGGGTCACACAGTAAAAGTCTGTGTCTAAGGTGTGATTGTCTCATCTCTGCTTTTGCCTCTGTCCTTTCCCATATGTAGACATGACAGAAGTCCAGCCATCGTTTTCCCCCATTGTCCTGTAGCCTTCTGTCCTAGTGACAGCTGCCCTAGTATGGACATTCAGGAACTGATTTTTATATCGCTTTGGGAGAGTAGTCACTAAGTCAGTGACATTAGTGGTTTAAGAAAGAAAGTAGAGAATCAGGTCTACAGTTACTGACATGAAACCTTCCTCATCAGGCTGAAACTGAGACTCTGGAAACATTAATTCAGAGTGCTTCAAACTCAAATTGCATTTTACTGACAAATTGCCAAGACACATTTGACCTGTGCGAGAGCCTCTTCCAAGAGCTAAATGAAAAAATGTATTCTTGTAAATATCATTGAAATTGTTCTCAGGTTCTCCTCATGCTCTCAGCCATTAGCCCCTTCCAGAAAATGGTTTTCAGATTCCCTTTCCTTCCCTCCTACAGACATAACAGGTTTTCAGCCTCTGAAGATGTTATGAGCTGTCTTTATAAATCTCTTCAAAATAACTTGGCAAGTCATAACATGAAATTTCATATAGTTGAAGAAAAATATGCCAGACCATCCTGTATTAAAAGAATATGGGACTAGATGTGAAATATGAAGGCTAAGTTGCACCTAAGGTTGTTTTCTTTACATATGGTATACACAGGGTGAAATGTCTAAAAATACTCTAATACTTGCTTCTTGCCAACAGTAAATGGTTATCAATTATCTGGATGAGGGGATTGAGTGCACCCTCAGTAAGTTTGCAGATGGCACCAAGTTGGGCGGGAGTGTGGATCTGCTCAAGGGTAGGAAGGCTCTGCAGAGGGACCTGGACAGGCTGGATCGATGGGCCGAGGCCAACTGTATGAGGTTCAACAAGGCCAAGTGCCGGGTCCTGCACTTCGGCCACAACAACCCCATGCAGCGCTACAGGCTTGGGGAAGAGTGGCTGGAAAGCTGCCTGTTGGAAAAGGACCTGGGGGTGCTGGTCGACAGCCAGCTGAACATGAGCCAGCAGTGTGCCCAGGTGGCCAAGAAGGCCAATGGCATCCTGGCCTGTATCAGAAATAGTGTGGCCAGCAGGAGTAGGGAAGTGATCGTGCCCCTGTAC
>NW_008794595.1:2766719-2794642 GCF_000699145.1 Aptenodytes forsteri | reverse complement strand
GGCACTGGTGAGGCCTCACCTCGAATACTGTGTTCAGTTTTGGGCCCCTCACTACAAGAAGGACGTTGAGGTGCTGGAGCGTGTCCAGAGAAGGGCAAGGAGGCTGGTGAGGGGTCTGGAGAACAAGTCTTCTGAGGACTGGGGTTGTTTAGCCTGGAGAAAAGGAGGCTGAGGGGAGACCTCATCGCTCTCTACAGCTACCTGAAAGGAGGTTGTAGCGAGGTGGGTGTCGGTCTCTTTTCCCAAGTAACTAGTGATAGGACGAGAGGAAATGGCCTCAAGTTGCGCCAGGGGAGGTTTAGATTGGACATGAGGAAAAATTTCTTTACTGAAAGAGTGGTGAAACATTGGAACAGGCTGCCCAGGGAAGTGGTTGAGTCCCCATCCCTGGAAGTATTTAAAAGACGTGTAGATGCGGCACTTAGGGACATGGTTTAGTGGGCATGGTGGTGTTGGGTCGACGGTTGGACTCGATGATCTTAGAGGTCTTTTCCAACCTTAATGATTCTATGATTCTATGATTCTAAATATATCATGATTTACAGTCTCTAAAATGGAAGGTGCTAGCAAGTCAAGCCATTAATGTTACATGCAAAAGAAGTCTTCAGTGCTGATCCAAAGAGTTGCCTTCATGCTACAGAACAGACCTGTGGAAGATTTCTTTGTGTAAGAGCTTTTTGCCCATAGACTGGCAAATTGTTCCTTATACTGTACTCCTCATGTGAAGGGGAATTGAGAGCTATTCCCCTGAAAAGAGGTAAACCAGGTAAGAGTTTAGAAAGGTGGGTATTCCTTCCAAACCAGGATTCAAAGATACTCCATGCTGGGATGTAATTAAATATACTTTAGGCAAGGTAGAAAATGGAATGTGACATATATTTCTTTATTCTGGTTTTATTAACATAACACTGAGTAATGAGACAAGATCTGCATATTCACCTTGCTAGAACTGGGATTGTAATGTGTGTGTCTATTTATATGTACACACATACACGGACACCCAAGAGCCCATTTCTGTATAAATTACTGCAGCTCAGAATAATTTAACCAAAACTATTGTATTTTCCTGAGCAGGCTTACCGACCTTCACCAGATGATTACCTTACAGATGTTCAATTTGTAATCTACATATTCCATTTTGCATGCATCTATCTGATAACTTCACTCACAGAATGGTCTTGATCCTGATTTTGTTACGCAGATGCAAGTAAGGAAGTTGACATCCATGTCCTCTAAGGACTAGTTGGAAGATGTGGAAGAAAGGGTGAACGTTTTCTAGAAAATAATCTTACTTTCTCATCACTGGAAGCTTATTTTCATTAAAAGCTGTTAAGAAAATGAATTAAAACATTTTAGATTTAACTGGAAATGTGGTGGCTCCTCCTTATTAGCACATGAGCTACAGGCTCAGCATCATTCTCTCTCTCAATGGTAATTGACACTCAGTTTAGCTTGATTTGCAATAATTTAGCCAAAATTAGGCAGCTTCGAGAAGAAAGACTGAGGGAAACTCCTCATTGCCTATACTACACATACAGTCTGATGGCTAGAGTCCTGTCTTCAGAGAAGAGAGATATAAATTCCAATTACTGCGCTGAATCAGTCAGACAAGATTTGAGCAGGAGGCTCCCATCTGCCTGGGAAGTGACCTGATCATTGTTGGAGAGCTTGAGTTACAGAGTACGATGGTACCATGCATGGTTTGCATAACTGCATCTTCCTTGGTGTTTGAAAGGCAGCTTAATCTTGTTATGAAAGTAGTCCAGAATTTCTTTACTTCCTTTACTTACTTTACTTAAGATACTTTTATCATAAGTGCTCCAAAATTATTGCAGTTCTCAAATATTCTTCCCAATTTACCAAAGAAAACACATTGAAAAATTATTGTCTGCATCAACTCAAATGAAAATTTTCTGTTGTGTTTATTTTTGTTCAGCTGTGCATTTTGCCTCACACAGGCCTAGTTTCCATGGATAACTAAGGACACTTAATGCCAAGAGCTTCTAAATATGAGATACCATTTTAGCCCTGAAGAAGTTGTGTAAGTTCCTGCTTTTCATTCTTTCGCGCCCTGCCACTTTTTACTCAGACAGTAAAGCTTTCCAGCAGTGGCCATAACTCTGGTACTATACCCTTACAAAATGATTCGTAGCTTTTACTCTTCTCTTCAGCTAGATTAGCTGCAGAAGAGCGTGCCACATGATACCTTCACAACTGCTTTTTCAGCCTACCAGCTGACAGGGTGCTAACTGGAACTAACACTGCCAAAATGAGAATTAATCCTCTGGAAAACTTCAGGGGAGACATACAGTGGTGTAACTTGATCTTTTTTTTTCTTGTAACACTTTGGTTGTGTTATGAATTATCCCTCTTAAATACAGGGGAGGGTTTAGGTAGAATCAGTGGAGAAGAGACATGGATGGTGGCACAGCAAGGAACTCTCTATTACTTTAGATGAATGCTTACATTTGTAGTGGGGTTTTGGCTGGTTTGAAGCAAATCCCTTTATCAGCTCCATTTAGTATGTTCTGGTTTAGTTAAGAAAACAATTTTTGATTTTAAATTTCTTTTGGAGGAAGCTAAATTGGAAAATCCCCTCCAAGTAGTCATCAATGCATGCCAGCTCTGAGGGGAGAGTCCAAAATAATGACTGGCCTTGAACAGCTTTGAGCCCCAGCATGGTAGAGACTTCCAGTCTCAGGAACCAAACTCTGCTTCAAAGTAAATTCCTTCAACTACATCTGACAAGGATGTAGGAACCTCAGCACCAAGTCTTTTGACCTACTGATCTGCTTCTCTCGTACCAAATTATTTGCTAATGAGATATGAACACTGTGTTTATTTGGAGTTGAGGTATTGACTAGCTATAAATCCGCATTTTAAGCAAAGTGTTAGGTCACTAAGTACTAGCTGAATAAAATGTTTTGATTAAAGGCAGATGAGGTCCCTCCTGTTCAAAAGCTTGTCTGAGTTCCCGAAGAAATAGGATCTTCTATTGCAAACTTTTCCTGAGAAAAACATTTCACAACTTGGTTGCACTGTTCAGTGATGCCTATTACGAAGTTTCATATGTTTTCCTTATTATCCTTCTGATTGTGCTGTTTTCCCACAGCTCAGCAATGTATTTCCCATCTCCTATATTTGAAGCGAATTAACTCTTCCTCCGCTGAAAAAGAACTATTTCCTCCACCATTTCCTCCACTATTTGCTAACTGTAAGAACATACTTCCTCAGTGCTCATCCAGTGCTGTGCTGGATTTGTCCGATCCCCAGCCACACTGACTAACTGTAATGATACCCTATCATTTAATTCCCTATCAGTTGATGTCCATACTAGTTTTTCCAGGGTTTATATCTGTATAGTTGCTCATGTCATCCACTGCCATTTTAGAATGAATATTAGCACAACATTAACTCTTTTCCAGTCTTTGGCTATCTCTAAAATTGCAACAGTTAGACTTATATTTCTCAGACAACTCTACAAGGTCTCCTAGGTGCAAGTTTTTCAAGGCTGCGGCCTGAAAAATATTTATCCCCTGTACATGCTGTTTGATATCCTTCTTGAAAGTGCTAGAAAGTACTTCATCATGCTCTTACAATACTTCATTCTTGTGGAAACAGAACAAAATGTATTAAATACTTCTGTCTGTGCCACAGCATTATACACCATCTACGCAGAAATGTATCTATGCCAGTCCTAAATTTCTGCTATTCCTCTTTTTTATTTTTCATCAGTTATCTATAGATTTTTTTCTCCATATATAATAATAATGTCCTCTATCAACCTCCTGCTATTTGTGGTATACTGGTTGTTTTTTTTTCCTTTCTGCCTTGTTTATTATTTTTAAAAGTTCTATTCCAACTGTTATCTTCATTTTGACACTGAATTTGGGTGTGCTTTCAGCCAAAACTATCCTTTTCTGGACCTTAAGGTTTCCTTTAAGTTAAGTCTGATCCCCAGTGCTCAGCATCTAGAATGACAAAGTTCTTAATACAACCCAGTGCATCAGCAAACGATTTCATTGAAAGTATAAGGATTAATACTTTGCACATTGCATTGTGATATTCTGCTAAATGCCATGTTCTCTGTACATGATGAAAATTAATTTCTGAAAAGTCAGAAGCAAGGAATAATACTTTTTTTTTGCTTTCTTATTGAATTCTTATATTTACCAATCAGTGGATAGAAAAAGTAGATGTGTCATTTTTCTTTTTGTAGGTTTTCTTTTGTTGAAAAATCAGTTGAAAAGAGAAGTGTTTGAATAAACCACATCTTGGACTTTTACAAAAACATCCTTTTTCAGATGGTCCCTCCCACTGTTCAAAAAGGTAGAAAAGAAACAGAAAATCTATCAAAACCTCATCAAATCAAGAAGTTACTCTAATAATGAAAATCACTGCCCTGAAGTATATTCTCAATATCACTTAAAGCTGCAAAACAGGTCTTACTTGCATCGACAGGAGTATTGCTTGGCCTCGTCCCTCTCTACAACTGATTCATCAGTCTAGAAGGCAACCAAAAACATCACCAATAAAACATGAACGAAGTTTGAAGTAGAGGGGACCATGTAATTGGGAAGGACAGGCTGAGTGGAACTGCTGCACTGATACGATGACTGGCATAGTCATCTGCATAGTGTCCCCTACCCTGTCAGAAGACAATTCACCCAAGTTTTCCCTGAGCTGCTCCAGTATCTGTCCCGAGCTGCCTCCAGCATGTAGGAAATGAAGTAGTCAATGAAATCTGCCTTTGCGTCAGCCTTCACAGTTTTGCTGTGAGCCCAATGAATCGAAAGAGAATAGATGTGCAAGCTCACTAATATCTCTTAGCTGTAGCAGATGTCACGCACTTCATATGGTGCAACATATTCCCTTGCAGTCTAGCATACGCAATAGAAAATATGCAGTGAACATCAGTATTTTAAGGAGCCAAGTATCATGCTTGACTTCTCAATAACTCTGCCATATGTGTCGGTGGTCTAAGGTATGAATTAGCTAGTGTTTTTAAAGCTGGTTGAATGTTGACAAACAGAGTAGCAACTATATTCACTTGAATAATAAGAACATAATCACTAGAATTCACAGCTGCATAATAGGCACAAACTCAAATCAGAGGCAGGAAAAGACAAAATATCTATTATAGTTGATAATCTTCAGATATCTTCTCAGTAATCATCTAATCACTCACAATACAACAACTGTCTTCCTAAATCAAAGTTAAATGAATACTGATGCAATTAATGTGAAGAGTCACCAAAGATTTTTATTAATCAAAAGCCAGATCCCTCACTTAATACCTGAGAAAACGTAAATGTAGTTTCAAAATAGCCTTGACTATCCAGTTCAAGGGCTATTCTCGACCAAATTTATTCCTCCCAGTTAAAGCAGTTAGCTCCAGTTATTCCAGAGACTGATGTAGCTAAATATCCAGATTATTAAAAATGTCAAGCTGACAAAACTGAGCCCAAAGAAAGTACTTAAGCTTTGAAACTAGACAACTGAACAGCACTAAGTCTAAATGGGTAAGTATGATAAATGCATATATTTTTTAATGTTCACCTGCCACTCACTGATGTTTGCATTTTTTTAGCCTAGCATAAAGAAAATCATTGAAATGATAAATAAGACGAAATGGAGCAGGAAATGCAGACTTTAACACAATTTCTTCTAATTGAAGTAGGTTTTCCCTGAAGGAGGACAGTGCCATTTAATCAGATTTTTCCTGACATTACATTTTACAAGACTGGGGTTTTATGGAGATTCATGTCATGAATAACAAATGTGCTGTTTTGTACTTGTGTTTCCATGAAATGTGAAAAATCTTATACTAGAGCTTATATAATTCAGCCCTTTTCAGCTACATTAATATCTTACCTAAAAACTATTTAAAGTGTAGTGTTTTATACAGGATTTCTGTAATGACAGATCCTTTTCCTTCCCGTGCTTCTCCTGTGAGAGATTATTACTTATGAGACCAGGAATGAGGGTTTAAAGGAGTCTGAGAGCTTTGTTAGGTATCAAGAGGCAAAAATGTAGGTGAGTTCGAGTGAGGTTTTTTTTAAAAGACTGGTCCTAATGTGTTTGTATCTACTGGTCCGCACACCAGTATATTTTTCTGAAAGCTAATTGCAACATGGCCTCATTGAAGACCCCATTGTACCGTAACCTCATTTACGATGGGTCGTGCTCACCGTGCTGCAGGGCTGTGGAGCGAGGCGGGCGGGAGCTGGAGGTGGTGGTGGCACAGGCCGGCTTCCTCAGGCTGGCTTCCTCACCTGTGGCCACGGTCCAGCCAGCCCTGCCTGTCTACAGAACACTTCAGCCATGTGTGCTTTACCCTCAGCCTCCTTCCAGCTTTCTGATCACGTTCCTAAAATCCTGCTGTAATCACTCTTTGTGAAAACATGCTTTAGCATTCAAAAAAAACCCCTCTCATCCGTTTTCTGCCAAAAAATTTCAAGTTCCAGCTCTCCGTAAGCAAGGGTAGGTTTAGCAGAGGAGAACTAAGTTGTTCAAGCTGTATTCCTCCTCCCTCATTACGTCATCAGCTCTGCTAATGCAGCACGGGCTCCGGGTCAGGTAACAGGCTCTGCCTGAGCTAGTAGCCCAGCAGCCCAGCTCTTCAGCTAAAATGGTCTGCTAAATCCAACTAGCTAAACGTGTGCCCCGCTCATTTGGTAGGGGACACAATCACCTTGACTGGCCTTGTCTGCTCGCAGTGTCTCTTGGCAGTAGCTGTGTACCCCTCTTGCTACTGAGCCCTTGTTCCTCATCCTTCCCCCAGGCCACCCCTTTCTGCTCCTTGATCCTTGCCCTGGCTTCTCCTGGGGACAGGACAGCCAGGCCTTGCCTCCTCCTGCCTTTCTGGACTCTGGACCAGTGCATCCTAAGGATGGCTGACCATGGCCTCAAGTTGCGCCAGGGGAGGTTTAGATTGGACATGAGGAAAAATTTCTTTACTGAAAGAGTGGTGAAACATTGGAAGAGGCTGCCCAGGGAAGTGGTGGAGTCCCCATCCCTGGAGGTATTTAAAAGACGAGTAGACGAGGCACTTAGGGACATGGTTTAGTGGGCATGGTGGTGTTGGGTTGACGGTTGGACTCGATGATCTTAGAGGTCTTTTCCAACCTCAATGATTCTATGATTCTATGATTCTAGCAAGGGTGAGGAATACACAGGAAGTGGTTGAGTCACCATCCCTGGAAATATTTAAAAGACGTGTAGATGAGGCGCTTAGGGACATGGTTTAGTGGGCATGGTGGTGTTGGGTTGACGGTTGGACTCGATGATCTTAGAGGTCTTTTCCAACTTTAATGATTCTATGATTCTATGATCCCTCAGCGTCTTTGGCTGCCAGCTCTGGCTCACATGGTGTTTGGCACCTGGCTCCCGTTTCTGTGCCTGATGGCCCATGGGCTGGAAGACACCCACTGACAAGCTGCGCAGCTCGAAGAGCAAATCTCCCTCCTGGTGCCAGTGCTCTCGGCTCGCAGGGCAGACTTGCCTGGTGCTGCTGAAGATGGATTCAGAGGACTTGTGTACTGCCATTTTACAAAGGATTTCTTTGGCTCATCTCTGGCATGTTTCTCTGATGCTCACAGCAGCATTTTGGTTCATTCTGGCAGAGTCAGTGGTCAAAACAGATTGAGGCAGTCATCCCCTCTGTCTGTAACAAGCAGGATAGGATACAAGCACACACACTGCAACAGAACAGGGGCAGCTACTACTTTATAAAATGCCGACAAATAGCAGGCAGTATTATGCTGAGAAGGGATCACTTCATTACTTTGCTATAATATGTTCCTATAGTTTTCAAATGATGCTCACTGTTCGTATTGGTTTCAGTTGTAGAAAGGCAAGGGAACTGAAATAAATTCCAGTAAGAAGCTTGCTCTTTTTTCCCCCAAATACAAAATAGAGTGCTTCTGGCAGGAACAAATGCCAGAACACATGCTGTAGTGCTATTCTGCCATCTCTAACCCTCAGCATCAGAGACGAGACCCAAGGGTTGCACTTTTCCGTTAAGCCAGTTCAATAGGCTATGTCAGTTCCTAATCTCATAGCACACAGAGTTGCTCTTTTTGTTGTAAGGCTTTCTCCATTACAAGCCAAACCAGACAGAAGCAGCACCCGAGGGGGATGCACCCCACAGACTTGCAGGGTTTTTGCTCTTTGAGGGCACTGCTGAGCAGTGGCAGCACCTACTGCGTGTTGCGGCTCAGCCTGCCTCCAAATCCACTCCTCCCAGTCCACATGTTTTTATAGGGTGGATGCACTCCAAAATCTGAGGATTAAGTTGCTTTCCACACGACAGGTTAACCAGAGGACACCAGCTTATATGAATCTTGATTTGTTTGATTTCCATATGTCTTAGGACTAAAGTCTTACTTTGGATATTCACTTAGGGAAGAAATGAGGGAAATCCATGGCTGCAAAAATAATCCCGGAAAACATAAGTCACTGTGCAGGATGAGAGATTTATTTAAAGAGTACAGAAGTTGTACAATTTGCCTCTTGTACTAATCTTTTTCTTTCTTTCTTGCGGCACCCGGCTAGCTTGCAGCGATATTTCTGAGAACTGTGAGGAGCTCGCTGAGTGTTGTCGTCCTCTCCTGAAAACGGGTGGCAGCAGCAGTGGCTGAGAAGCTGCTGCAACGTGGCCTTCAGGAGCTGGCCCCGCTCCTGCTCGGTCTGGAAGCAACCAGCAAGGGGCAGCGGGGGGAAGGCATCCTACCTTATCAAATGCACTTACTCTGCCTTTGGGCATCGCATTTAGTTCTTCATGTGTAACGTGGCGGCAGCAGGCGCTCAGAGCCTCACAAAACCCAGTCTTGTTCACTGAACAGCTGCTGTGGTACATTTCTTTCTGCCTTAAAGGTCTCTCACTTTTAACCTCCTCTAACACCTTATTACTGGGAACTCTATCTGTAGGTCTCGTGGGCAAAGTTTCATCCCAATTATACTAATGGTAAGGGGAAAGGAATAGAGATAGGGAGGTGAACTGTGTTTTTAAACTACACGGATTATGTTACTGTAGACAAAGAAACAGTAACTGAATCTAATGAAGAGAGGAGGATATTCATTATGGATGAATCAGAAAAGAAAAGGCAGTGATGGAAGGTAAATATGATTGGGGAGTGCCTGAGTTTGCCTGTCTTGCCTGTCACCTACACTGTTTTTGATTGCTTTTAAGAAATCAGGCAGGCAGCTGGTGATGTATCTGAAAAGTGTGTTAAATTTTATTTCTCTGTTTTATGAGAGAAATCAGTGGGCACACACATAAAATTGATATACAGTGCAAATATGTAATTTACAGTGTTTATATAAATTATTGCAGGATATCACTTTGAACAAAGACATTAGCGGTAATCAGAAAATTATTCATACCACAAAATCACTGAGTTTCAGAAAGAAGAAATCACGACCAATTGTTGTGAGTCAGTGCTTTTCGTATGGGATAATCCTGTGCTTTCCACCCCCCTGCTCTGCTAAACTCGTACAAATTTCAGGGGCCCCAGGTGTGACCAGGTGGGTGCAGCTCCCTTGTGCCGGGGCAGGCAGTGGCTGCACTGATGGTCAGCAGCTCCTGAACACTGGGCCAGCCCCGTCCAGTGCTACCACCGCTCCTCCGACCCTGAGAGCCGTACAAAGCCTATAGCCTGCAGATCTAACATAAGCATGATGGAAGTCTACCAAAGCGAGGGGAGTTACACCACAAAACCTCCTAGCAGCCTTGGAAATATGGTGGCAGTCATGTCATGAGCTGAAGGTGAATGCCTTTCCCCCGGTGGCACACCAATCAAAGATGCTTTGACTATAGCTAAAATTCTAGGGTGTTGATTTTGCTTGCCAAGGGATTATATGCTGGGTTTCTAAGGGGTGTCAAGCCACAAAGCTCCACTGACCTACATAGACCTTTGCTGGACTTACTTACATCTGTTAAGGAGTCCCTTCCCCAACAGGAACATTGGGTTTAATACCCAGCTCCAAGGCAGCTTTCTCCGTAGCTTGCACCGCAGAGCCTCTTTTTGAGTTGCTGAGAAACTGAACTATCAGCAACAACTCTGAACTTTGCGTTAATACCTTAGCATTTCAGTAAAACTTCTGTACTTTCACAAAATAGTTGTTTTTCATACCCCATAGTTATCAGAGTGTCTGTTACACTGCCAGTTAGACTTTTGCATTACTGAGTTGAGAGGATCTCTGTTGCTTCTTAGGATGCAGTCATACAAGATGCAAGAGCTCATTTCTGCCAAAATTCAACAGAGAAATTATTTTCCCAATAACCAGAGATGGAGTTAATTCCATGCTAGGATAGGATATAGCCCAGAACAGGCATTTGAACTTATGTTCCCCTCACCCAGTGATATTGTGGTTTGTCTAGCATAAATTTAATTATTTGTATAAAGATTTTAAAACTCTGTGGTACAAGGACTTGACCCTTGGTTTCCAACGTCCCAGATGAACGCCCTGGTTGTGCCATTATAGAGTGTGTTTCTTGCAATAGCATCTCTTGGAGCTATTTCATGTTTAAATAATCGAGTCGTTACTAGGGCACAGCAAGAGATACCAAGTCTGTAATCTAGTAGTCAGGAATCCCAACTGAGCTGCTAGAGTAGAAATCTCAGGCAGAAATTGGGAGCTGAAGGAAGTTCAGGTAGGTTACCTTCCATTTTAGAGGAGAATCCTAACCTCTTATGATATCCTGAGATTTGGACTTTCACCGGAAAGGTCTTAGTTTCAACCTAGATGGGATGGGAAAGATGTAAAATCAGAAACTTTTAAAGGACTGGAAAATTATTTTCCACCATGCTCTAGGAATAATTGTAATCAATTGATAAGGAAAGAGAGAATTCATATGTCAATGCTGCATATGCTTTATTTGAAAGAAAGAACTGCTTGCCACTTCAGTGTTTCACAAAGTCTGCTGTTAATTATCAACAAAGATCATGCGTCACACACTCATCTGACCTGAAGTGGCTGGTGGAGTATTGCCAGTGGCAGGATCAGGCCAAAAGTTTGTGAATTGCTGCCACTTTTCTGTTTCAAGCTGGCCTTTTGGTGTACACAATCCGGACAACTTAAGCAAGAGGTGAGATCTAGTCCTTAAAGCACTGCCTTAGCTGGGGTAATGCTCCTGCAGTCTGCTTCGGGGGGACACTCTGGCGCTCAGCTCTCATTCAAGTCCCCTCCTAGAAGATGCACAACAGAATGAGGAGCAGGGATTGTCAGCGCGGTGATGGAGTCTTCTTTAATAGAGCCAGTTCAAGAATTAAATCAAAATACCATTCCTTTTCTTAATTTAGTGCTGTCTGCTAATAATTTCCCCATTAACTAGGAATGCAGAGTAATAGGCGATGTGCTGCTCTGCATGTTAATAAGATTTCCAACTTTACAAGCTGTTTTCTAGTACTGTTTCAAAGTGTATCAGCAGAGTTTCCTCACAGTAGCTACCATTATACAAGGATGTTCCTCTCTTAAAAGTTGAGAGAGACACTCTTGAACTCACCGTCGTTGGTAACTGACAGGATTTAGTCCCGGAACTAATCTTGATGGAAAACATTAAAATTAGTAGCTATGCAAAATGAAGGTAGTAAGGCTTCAGCTTGTCTGCAGAGCAGCAATGATCACCAGCACCTGTGAAGAAGACAACTTCATCAAACTCGCATAGAGAAACAACTGTTTGGGCCAGGACTCATCCTGCTACACACATAAAGCATAGTCATCTGAGGCTAAATCACTAGTGCGGTAACCATGAAGTACAATAGCTGAGAGATGAAATGCTTGGAAATCAACAGACAAATACGAATTCAGGTGCAATGCAAAATCTGAAAGTACGATGTCAAACAAATCAAAGGTTTGGTGCTGGCGGCGGGGGGTAGCTTCTGCTTTTACCAAATAAAATCCTAGAGACAGAAATGGGGATAAAAGGTGTCTGGTATTGACTTCACATTTATTGGAACTTGCCCTCAACCTGAATTGTTTTGAAAATAATTATTTCTTTAGAAAAATTCAGATTTTAAAAGAAATAAAATGGATTTCCTTTTCCCGTTTTCAAAAACAATCAAAATTCCACTTGTGGGGCGCTTGCCATTTTCAGTGGAAAAAGAAGAAAACACAAATTTTAAGAAAGTTTAATTAAAATACAAGTTATTTGAGCAACCACAGTATTTATTACGCTGTTGTGAAAAAAGTAGTAAAAAGGTCTCTGCATCAGTGTCCTCCACGTGACCTCTAGCACATCAGTACAATCCGGCTGCAATTGCTCCCGCGGCCAAAAGCATCCGCAGGCGTGAGGAAGGTAGCCAGAGCCTAGCCTCCCTGCTTGCTCTACAGAGGACACGTCAAGTGAGACGCTTACACAGCTCCGGGCACTAACAGGCACCAGCTGGGTGGTCAGTGCTGCGAGGGTGTACTTTGCAGCTTTTTGGAGCTACGGCTGAAGTTACAAGTAAGTACATTGCTACCAGCACCCTGGGAGGGATGCTTTGTCTAGGCATAAAGGCTTCATCCAGACAAGCTGGTGTTACTACAGGCCCCTCTTACCCACAGGTCCCTGGTTAGCCAGACTTTAAAACTGTCTATTACAATTGTCAGAAGCAGGAGTAGTGGAAGTTGTATGTCTGGATCAATCATGTAAGCTAGATAGGATTTGACAACTTTGGGCAAGATTAAATTTAGATATATCAAGTTAAACCACAAAACCACAACAAAAACAAGTAATTTTCAAATGTTTTGCTTCTTCGGGTCCGCTGAAAATTTCCTGTGGAGAGGGGCTATTCATCTGGTCCCAGTTATTTTAGATACGTGCTGATATTTTTTTTTAAAATTGCATGCTGTGCTATTTAAACAGCAGCCTTTAAGCTGTTTAAAGGAGGAGAGTGCAAAGCACTGGATTAATCTGCTTACAGCCCATATGGCCAGATGTTCCAAGGACTGTGGAGGAGCACAGGTCACAGTTAACCCGGATTCAAATGGCTTTCTCAGCAAGAGGGCTTTATTCCACTTGATGAATCAAACTGGATAGCATTTTCATCTTTGAAATTGATTTCAATATTCTACTGTCAGGAAGAAAAATCAAGATGCAGTATGCTGTTCATGGGCACATCCTTGAGATGGTGGGGAGTTGTCCGGTAAATTATTACACTGCTAAAAGTCAGGAGGATCTAGGCAAGAATGCATATTGTAGTCAAAGGTGAGGAGGAAAATAAATTTCCGCTTCTCTGTGGGAGAACAGGGTATACAAAACCGAATTTTCTGATCTAATGAAAGGAGGCAGAAGGGTGATGACTGAGGAGGAGTGTTATTATAAATTAAAATGAGAGCCTTTACAAGCTGATAAATAGAGCATAATGAATAACATTTTTAAGCATCAGCTAATTTATGAATGCTGTTAAGCCTTCACCCCAGCCAATTCTTGTGACTTCCTTTTCTTCCTAACGGATTTGACCCATTGTGTATTGTTTTACAAAACCACCTTCTTGTCAAGTGGCATCTTTGCTTTTTGTATAATCTTATTTGTGTTACTCTTCACAAGCCCAGTCAAAATATTGACTACAGTCTCTTCTGTAGTATAGAACAAATGGGCTTGCTCCTTTTGTCATCTTTTTTTTTTTAATGTTGGGGATAGAAACAGGCTATAAAAACTAGTATGTCATTAATTTAAAGATGGTATAACACTAATAGTCCTGGTAGAGCCTTTTAAAAGGAGTAGAAAATCAATACAAAGTTGTAATTTCTCAACCTACTGGACTTCACAGCATCCAGTGTAAAATAGATCAACATTGGAGTTTAGCGTTGCAGGAATGTGGTGATTTCCAAGTCACCCAGAGGAACAGAGATGACATCCTTGCTGCAGCCCGGGCTCTCCGCACAAGCTAGGTGATACCGGCATTTTGCGTGCAAAATTGCTTTTGTGGCTCAGATTGTCTGCATTCAAAAAGAAACATTTCGAGTGCGGGGTAAAAGCACTGTGTGTATTGCTCATCATTGCAAGGTCCATAATAAATGGCCCTAGTGTATTGTTACAAAGTTAGTGGGGTTTATGAGGACTGCTGGTAATTACTGTGGTGGCTGATTGGGTTCAAAAGGTTGATGAGTAAGTAATCAGCCGTGGCCAAAGGGATGGGGTGAAGGTGAAAGGACAGCTAGCAAACATTTAATCGATGCATTAGCAATCAATAAAGAGTTAATTCTCAGTTTCTTTTATGTAGCCAGCATAGGCACCCTACTGCTCATTTTAAGCTACTTGAGAAACTTTCATTCAAAATTTTAGAGACTCTGGATTTCTTTTTAGTGCTTGAATGGGCATTTGCAAATTGCTGACAAAGTGGCAGTGAGCACTGGTGAAGTGTTGTCTAAGGATAAACATGCTTGGCAGGGAAATGGAGAAAAATCACAGCAAAGGCAACCTGTGATCACTAGATAACAAGGCTATGTGAAAACCGACTAACGGCACATTTTGGAAACCAGGATCAGGAAAGCCAAGACACTGGGAAGAATTTTAACCATTTAATGAAGGATGGGGTTGTGATAATGAACCAAGACAAAGAAATGTGTAAACTTTCAGATAATTTGCTAGGAGAAATATAATTAGGATTAAATGTTTCCTCTGATTTTCTTCAATATATTGGGGAATGTAAAATAGTCACGCCATGCAAAATTTCCATAGAAAAATGAGTACTAATAGCCATGCAATTTTTATGTACTTTATCTACCACTAGAGCTGATTAGGAAATTTAAGACAGAACATTTTTCCACTGAAAAATACAGATTTAACGAAAAAATAAAAGAACCCAAATTAACTCTTTTTAACCTTTCAGTAAGGGAAAAAAGATCTCTTTCAAATTATTTTTTTTAAAAACTTTACACAATAAATTATAAAGTTAAGAAGTAGCAATGAAAACAAAATGGTTTAATTCTGTCTAAATCAAACATTTCAAATGATACTGCTATATTTATCAGCGTGCAATTATAAAGTCACTATACAGTAGTCAAGGGTATCATTAGTACTTAGACTTGGCCATTGCTGAAATTAATGGATTTTTACAATTGACTTAATCAGCAAATACCCTCTGGAAACAAGGAATTTAAGTTACACAAACCACTGTGTATTCAGGATGCACACGGCATTTTCAAAATGGAAGATTTAATGAATCCCCTTGAAGTGACAATAAAATGCTCCTGACTTCCAAAGGAAGCAGATGTGGATACCATACCATCACAATCAGGGTGTCACAACGTGTAAAATTGACTGAACTAGCTAAAAAGTACTGTCACAGTGAGGCCACTCAAAATTTGACTTTTATTCTCCATGTTTCTGTCTTATTCTTAACAAAATGCATATTTCTGTTTATATGTTCTTTTTTCCCTTCTGAAAAAGATGCAATAAGTGTTCATGAATAGCTCTATAGTAGCAAATCAAAGGTCAAGCAAAATGAAACATTTTGGGTTTTACATAGCTGCAATTCCAGATTTAAACTGGAATTAAATTGTAGCCTATTATATTCAAGCATGGGACAAAATGCTTAAGAAATTCTAGGCTCTTTTGTAGCACTTTAACTTTACATTGTTATCAAAATATTCATTCTCACTGGATGTTGATATAAATCTTCTCTTTCATGTGAGGTAATTACAACAGGATTTGAATCTCTTCAAATCTCTTCTCTAATGGTGTTCCTGTAAGTGCAGGGAGTGAGTACAGAGTGGTGAACTACTGTACTTAATGTGCACTTTTCATGATGTAACCAACATTTACTGGAACATTTCTAAGACTCTGCATCAAGTGAACTTAGTCATTAAAAACCCGTAATCTACACAATTTACAGTATTTTGCACTCAGAACAATACTTGCTATTTGTGTTATGTTGCTAAGGGAGATATACATGGCATCATTCATTACAACAGCTGACCCAAACAAATAATTGACCCCTGTTTCAAAAAACATTATCTTCCCCTTTTTGTTCTTTTATTCTCTTCATGATCCTTCAGTCATGAACCACAGTCTGAGATAAGAAAATAATGAAACATTGAACAAATGCTTTGGAACTAGTAACAACAGTGGAAAACTGGATCAAATCTTGGCAATACCATGATAAATGGCAACACTCCCTTTGATTTTTAATGTTTCGTTAAATGTTTGTTCTTATCATTGTCATTAAAACATGATGTATTACTAAATGATCTGTAGAAATAACTATTGTATGACCACAGGATAATCAAATATCAAGAAATGGTGATCAACCTTAGGCAAATACTTTTCAGTTGTAGCAGTTCTTAGAGGCTGAAAAGAAGGTTATATCAAGTCACCAGAAAAAGCTTTTTTTCACTCAACAGCTTTTTTTCACGCTGTGTTGGTTGACCTAGTAGAAGATACCATCTCTCCCCACAAACCCTGGGCCACGTATCTTTAGACTGTCACAGCTACAGTGGCACCGCTGCTCCGTCATGTAATACATTAATGATTTCATGCCTGTAATACCCCAGAATAAACTGTCCCAAGACAAAAAGTGATTTAGCGGTGTGGAATTGGGGGTGGTGGGGGTGGTGGTGTTTCTTTTTCACTAGGAATCTAGAGCATTTACTGGGTAGAAGACTATCTGGGCTTAAGGGCTGGAGGCACCACTCCTTCCTGAATTTTTTCTTCCCAGCAGGCAGCACTGGTTCCTTCCAAAGCTCATTCTCTGAAACTTCCATTTTGTCTGCCTAAAAGAAAATGTGAGAAAGTTACTGTTCCTGGAACCAAAGGGGAGCTTGTGCTGGGGGGCTTTGGCTTTGCATGAAATCTTGCAAAGCCCAAGTGATCTTTGGAAGAAGCAGATGTTAAGTTTGTGATTAAAACCTAAAAACCCCTTACAATGGCTGTAAGTGCTGGGGCACTCATGCAGTACACTGCCACCCTGCCCAAAGACACCCTGTTTTTCCAGGCTTGCCTTTTGCTTTGCAGGGCAGTGATTTGTCAGCTCATTTGTTGAGATAAGGACGCTTGAGGCTCTGTAAGTATAAGGTGTCCTCTCTGCAGACATCACAGAGACATGGTGATCCAGATAAAACTCATTCAGCCAGGATTCCCATGTGTTTCAGTGGACACAGGGCTCATGCACTGGTACCAGAGTGCTTTCTTCTAAAAAGTTCTAGAAAATGAAGAATATCTGTTTTTTGAGCAGGTGTATTAACAAATGTATGAATTGAATTCCCAAACTGCTCATCATATTTTAGAAGAAGCAAAATCCTTTGCTGCTGAAACTGCTTCCACAAAATGTTTTCAGAGAACAATGCTAGAATGAGTTCCTACCTCCAGGATATAACAGGGTTTGCTGTATTTTAAATTGCATAGTCTGTGGAGATGTAACTTTCATAGCAACAATGTGGACTGAACTTTTGTCCCGCCACAGGTCCTTATGAGACAAACTAAAGGAAACTACCTGTATTTTTCTGATTCTTTACTGGGCCTAAGACCATCAGGACCCATTCTTAATCACCCATATGACTTGAAATAGAGGAGACTGATCATTGTTTCTTACCAGCATTGGCTAATGGCACTCACAGAGCAGTTCAGATGGCTGTGGTATAAAGACATGTTGAAAAATTAGTTACAACAGGAAAACACACTGTAAGAATTGTTATTTTTTACAGTGGAAGAAGTAAAGCCAACCTCTTTGCTCAAAACAAGTGATAAACGTGATAGAGATGGCATAGATCCGTAACTACTTTGTAGTAAGGATTGATTGCTATTTTCTTGTTGCATAGACTGATATAACAGGACCCCATTATTATCAGTTCAAAATGCACATTGCTATCATCATTCCTATAGCTCATTTTGCTGCTATTGCTACTAAGAATATTTGAAGTAAATTACATTAAAAATTTAATGTAGTTAAATTAAAACATAAAACCAGTATTAGAAAAGTGAAGGATGACATGTTCAACGATGCGTTAGATCACAGAGCAGAAGTGTGTATTCTTAATGCAATACAGAGTTCTTTTTTCACATGTTTTGGCTCCTTTTGATCACTTTAGATCCCCACAGCTGCCGAGAAGACTTTGATAGGGGTTCGCATAAAACAGAGCAATGAATATGGTAAAGCTCAAACCATTCACAAAGCTGTAGTTGGAGGCTGACTTCAAGCTGAATGTTTGTACTTTGAGCTTCATTCCTGAATTAGGTAGTCCACTGTTTCATTGTCCCAAACCTCCTACTTTCTCCACCTTGCCTTATTTCTCCAGAACACATTCTCTCAGGCGCTGGCTTCCCACACATTTTCTGCCCCCAGACAAAGCTTCCCTGTTTCTGAAGGTGTGCTAGTCCTCATCTAAGCTTCCCTGTTTCTGAAAGTGTGCTAGTCCTCATCTGTGAACAGACAGATTTTAATATGAAGTCAGAAATCTACTGGATTTATAGACTCTTCACTAGATCTTGACTTTATTCCACAGCTATATCTTTCAAGCCCCATCACAGAAGTACTTCAGAGACTGCTTTCTGTTCTATTTATCAAGCACTTTAGCCCATCACTGACAAAAGAAGAGAAAAAAACCAGTTTGTTATTGAATCGTAAAGAAAACATATTCCTGGTGTAGCTCAGGCAAAATGCCACTGGCTGTGTTACTAGAGTAGACAGTTTAGACCAAACTGAGTTCCTATGTTTGTATTGAGGTTATGACTGATGTAGCACTATTATGTTCTGCAAACTTCATGTAATATTACTCAGAAGGATACAAGGCACTGTATTTTATGGGGAGGATAATGATTATGATAAAAAAAGGTTTTGCATGCTAATGTACTTCCACCTAAACTGTTCTCTGTAACTTCTGGTAAATTTGTAGGAAAGGAGGAATAAAAGCACTTTGTGCCACTTCTACTTTCTCTCTCATACACACACACAAAAAAGACCATTTTAAAAGAAAGGGGAATTTGTTATTTACTTATGGTGATGAGAAATAGAAATTTCTAGACATTGGCTCATAACTCAAAACTCAGTTCTAGATCAGGATTTTGAATAGTTCATATTTCTTCAGGTTTGATCATTTTCAAAAGTCCAGCTCTGCATTTTGATTTTGATCACTCTAAAATAATGTTTCGACTTTTCACTTGACCCACCAGTATTCAGAAGTAAAAATGCTTTTGAACTTCACTGCTTAGATTATCTTACTTGCAGAGAACCAAAGAAACAGGTACATCTGTGCAGTGTACACACTTATCCAGGAAAGCTAATAGTTTAAAGTTTAAATAGGGCAGTAGGTAAATATGGGAAAAGTAATTGTAACAAAAATAATAGTTCCTGATCTGATTTTTTAATTCTTTTTTCCACTCCTTCTACTAGTAAAATGCTCGTATAAGATCAATATATTTTCTATATTTTTACATGTAGTATCTATATAAAACATAAAGAAAAATACTAATCAAATGATGCAACAGGATAATTTATGGGACCTGTAGTTAGGGTCACAGTTCTGCCTGTACTCTAATCACCCAAAGACCTTGGGAGTCTTGGAGAGCAGCCAGGATACCAGGATGCACTCTCATATGTACATACAGTAATAAACATATTCTTGGCATTAATTGTCCATCCTTCCCCAGCAAATGAGGGGCTGTTGTCTAGATTTTATCCATACGTTCACCAGAGTAACATCTGCTCTCCCTGTGCCCCTCTATCCTCTGTCCTAATGCTTCATGCCGGGGGGACCAAAATACCACTAGTTGACCAAGCTGTAGGGTCTGTGCTTTGCAGGCATCTCAGCTAGCATTTGCGCTACTAGCTGGGGAGTCGTGCCTTTGCTCTTTCATGAGTACTGTGAACAAACTCTGCTTGGTTAAGGAGTAAAAGCCTGCCAGCAGGACTCCCATACGTTGTTTGTTACCCAGAGTGTCCAGGCAAAGCTGCTAATACCTGCTGTTATTACTACCATAAATACTCTGTGAAGATGGGTCAGATTCTTGAAAAAAGGATATTCTGGAATGGAGAAATTGTCCTCTGCATGTAAGAAAGGAGAAAGAGGCCATGCAGTTCCAGAGCTGATGGCCATGAGTTTGTTTTTAGCAGGACCCTGGAACCAGTCAATGGTCACCACACGCTGAGGATCTCTGAGGTGCCTCTGAGCAGCTTCTGGGTAGCAGTGCAGGGCGAACGCCCCGATGGTGCCTGTGTAACCCCCTGGGACTGAAGGGTGAGAAGCCTTGTGCTAACCTCGATTAGGAACAGTGAACAGCAGGTTGGAGGTGAGATTGGTTGGATTCATTTCTGTGTTACAGAAACCAGCAGCGAGGAGAGATTGTCACTTACATAGAAGCAATCTGAGGTCAGGTTGTGGTCACCAACTCATTACTTCAATAGTCCATGTCCTTTCATAAGACTGCTGTCTGACCACCCTGCCACCAGATTACATAGAGGGAGATCTAAATTACCCAAAATGGATTAAATTCTCCAGTCTGGTTAAATTTCGGACTGCCTTCTTAGTTCTAGACTTTCTCCCTCAGATTAAGAAGTAAAGGGGATTATTGTTTTCCACAGGCATGCTGTGTATTCTGCAAACGTGTTCCTGTCTCCTCTTTGGGAACAGCACATTATAGCTGTAACAAAAACAGTCTGTTCTTTTTTTGGCTAGGCCTTAACGTAAGGCAGAGGTTTGGGCATCTTCTTTTTCCCAGTTTTCACTGTGGCAGAAATAGCATATATATCTTCTCTAAATACGTCTTCTTTGTGAAGTGAGACATAATTTCTTCGGAATAGAAATTTTAAGCTAATGAGTGAAGCAATTCTGTTTAAATTGTTATTTAAAATGATTTCTCATTTTGAAACCTGATGATCAATGCTGTTTAATCACTTAAACATGTATCGGCAAGATCCCTTTGTTGTGCTTTGCCTATTAAATTATGTTTATTCCTTATTGTACTAGAAAGCTAATGACTCAGAAATTTAAAATGATAGTGCTGTAGAGAATGCATTTGGTTTTCATTTTCATTAATATTGTATTGCAAGTAGGAGCACATAACTACCTTTCCCCTGTAAGATGTAACAACCCTTTCCCTTTATGGTATGCCACCATAAAAAATATTGCATAACTCCTTATTACAGCAACATCAAATGTGGATCATGAGTGTAAGCAGCCAGGTTGTAAAGCATGGAAAGATTTTACACTAAAGAATTTACGTATGTTAAATCCATGATTCATACTGCTCCCAGAAGAAAGTCCCATTCAGTACACCAGTCAGGAAAGACTAATACCTCACCCTGTCAGAGCCTCAGGAAATTGCTATATTTAGATCCCTAAATTATAGAATGCTGCTATTAGCACACACTTTATTATCATTAACATTATGATTAATACTAAAAGTTAAAACTGCTAAAGAATTTAACTTACTCATCAAGAAGAGTTTTCCCAGTTCCAGCAACTGGATATATGACTGAACTTGCCTACATAACATCCTGTGTCATGACGTGGCATTTACAATATAATTGTAATACTAGAACTTCCACACAAGTGAAGTCAGTTATTCCCCTCTCACCCTTACCCAAGGCACTTCTTAGGCCTAACTCATCAGGATGTGGAACAGGGATTATATTGTGCTTTGTGCTGCAAACTCCTTTTCTGACTGCAAAATCTTCCAGCAGATGCGATTATATTGCGACATGCTCATAGCACCTAGCACCACAGGACCCGGTCCCGTCAGAGGCCCTGAGGCGTTTTCCCAAAACAAAATGGCTCATCAGTCATGCCATATATCAGGGTCTATATATCTATTTCTTACTTCAGCTATGTGTGTTCCTGGTATGCTTTTCAAAATCAAACAAAAAATTTTTCAGTGTCATGTAGGAGTTATAAGGAAATGAGCTTTATCCTTGTGGGATATGATTCTGGGCCAAAAATTAGTGATTTGACCTATTGTTATCTTGCCATTTGAAAAAAAATGCTATTTGAAAGTCTGTAGGGTCTGGCAGTAACCCTGCCAGAGATTTGTCCACATCATTATTTAATTGCCAGGAGCATAACAAAAAAATGTCTTTTCATTTAAGCAACATTTATCAGCTGAGGCTTGGTGACTGCCCCAGGCTCTAACAACTATGAGCAATTCATGTTTAATCATGAGCATTATGCAGTATGAAAACAGATTGTATTTTTAAAGTTAACTTTCTCCTGCTCTGAGGAGAGGGCAGTGTCCTGCAAAAGCATGTTCTAATGCGTTCCTGCAGCCCTGATGTTTGTGTCCCACTGACAGAGAAACTTCTAGATGAGAAGTTTAAAGCCTTTATCCCTTAAATCCAGGGCCATGTAAGAAAAAGATTGTCTTTAATCCAGAAACACCACCTCTGGACCTGCAGGATATCTGGCATAAAAAAACCACTGAGGCCAGTTTGCAGGCTGCACTGGGACAGAGAAACATTTCCTGGGGTTCTGCAGTCCACCAAAATTAAGATCCTTTTAGCACTGTATATCTGCGAGAAAGTATATCCCCACTGCTCTCATCTGTCTGGGATACAGGAAGAGCAATGGAGGTCCTGAGCAGCATGAAGCTGTTGGTGCTCTCAGCACAGAGTTCTTCTTGGTAATAAAAAAGTTCCTCCATTCTAGTGTTCAAGGTTAACTGTTTTGATCATCGGAGAAGACACAGTATGGTTCCAGAGCTACATGTTGGAAAATGTTCAAACTTTAATTTCTGAAAAGCTTTTAAGATCTTCAAGATCTTAAAGCTTTCTATTAATACTAAATGCACAGGTCTATAAAATTATAAGAAGTCTACACAGAAGGGCTGTGGAAGGGTGGAAAGCTACTGGTGGGTACCGTGGGGTGGTCTGCGCAGTCTAAGGCACAGCCTGTGCCTGGCTGCATCCTGAAGGGCAGGGTCTCCAACAAGCAGACGCGGTGGGTCTGTCCATCACAGGCTGATTCCGTGCAGCAAGGTGGGCACAGCCTCTTGTCCTAAGCTTAGAACGATGAAGAGTCAATACACTAGAGAAAGCCACTGAGAGACATGCCATACGCACACCTGGCCGCCTGCCTCTGAAAATTGTTCAACTCGTATCCAGAAGGCCCCCAACTCTACTTTTCTCCATTCCCCTTAATCTTAATTTTCTTTATACAGGAACATTATGTAGTTTTCACCAAAGTTTTAGTGTTCTCCTGAGATCATAGACACACAGGGGATTTTGTGAGAAAGTGAACTTTATTTCCTGGCCTCGGTTAAATGACATGGAGTAACGGTACAAAAGCCTGGTATTCCAGTAATGTGACTGAAGTGATTATCCACTGGGACCATTACCTGTTAAACCATTTCCAGAATGAGGAGTTCCCAAATAAGTAACATACGAAGGTGTTGATTCACTCTGTCATGGTTTCAGTTATTAATAATAGTTTAGAGGTTCTTGTCAGGGCACCGCAAGGGTGGCAGGGCAGGGCCTGGCAGCTCGTCCCTTCCCACCCCAGCCAGGAGCAGGGCAGCTAGGGGGGCACAGGGGCAGCCCCAGCCCCAGACATGGGGCACTTGCCTGGCGATGGTGATGGGCCAAGGGCCGGGCTGGGCCGTGGGCCCACGGGTGGGCCTGGCTCAGCGGAGCTGTGGCAGGGTTGTGGGGAGCTGGAGACCATCCCTGCTGCTGCAGCGTCGCTGGGGAGGGGCTGATGGCCCCAGCAGGCTGACATGGGGTCCTGAGCCCTGGGCAGGGTGGAGGGAGCCCCGGGGGGCTGAAATGGTGTCCTGGGCCATGGGCGGGGTGG
The DNA here is from genome assembly GCF_000699145.1 of Aptenodytes forsteri. NCBI lineage: Eukaryota > Metazoa > Chordata > Aves > Sphenisciformes > Spheniscidae > Aptenodytes > Aptenodytes forsteri. Next base: position 2,770,933 of record NW_008794595.1, on the reverse strand, counting down.
GGGTCTTGGGGAGGCTGAGCAGGGACAGGCAGGGCCGGCGGGGGCCCGCGGGCCTGGCCGGTTTATTCAGCCTCTGATAAGGAAGAAAGTGTGAAAACGGCAGAATCTGAAGTAAGCAGAGAAGTTTCACTGTGAAAATTAAGATGCGAGGAGCCAAAAGCAATGCATTTCTTTAGCAGTCCTAAAAGTTAAGAAGTCTGTATCAAATCACACTTTCTGCACCCATGAATACTGAGCAGTCATACCGCTGCGTATGTGCAAGGGAAAATACAGTGTTTTGCATTCCCTTCTAGATTTGCCTAAAGCCTACCTCTTTATTGCTGCTTCAGTAGGACACAGTTTGGATTTTTCTGTGAATAAATTGTCTGTCAAGAGCCCATCGATGAAATTGTAAGGAACAGGACTAGACATGTTGGTGCGCATATAAAAAATTAATGATGCAAGCCTCAGCTGCCTTGGGCACCATGATGGCATTTACACCTAGGGACAAGGGATGTAAGATAATGCTTTTACAATCGGAGTTTCAGAAGCAGATTTCACCCTTTGCTAGGGTATAAAATGACTACAGGTGCAGGGCAGTTATACTTTCAGACTGTATTTGTTTTGGCTGATCTGAAACTAGACACCTCTGCTGTAACCCAGTCTTATCATAGAATCATAGAATCACTAAGGTTGGAAAAGACCTCTGAGATCATCGAGTCCAACCATCAACCCAACACCACCATGCCCACTAAACCATGTCCCTAAGCGCCTCATCTACACGTCTTTTAAATACTTCCAGGGATGGGGACTCCACCACTTCCCTGGGCAGCCTCTTCCAATGTTTAACCACTCTTGCAGTAAAGACATTTTTCCTCACGTCCAATCTAAACCTCCCCTGCCGCAACTTGAGGCCATTTCCTCTCGTCCTATCACTTGTTACTTGGGAGAAGAGACCGACACCCACCTCGCTACAACCTCCTTTCAGGTAGTTGTAGAGAGCGATGAGGTCTCCCCTCAGCCTCCTTTTCTCCAGGCTAAACAACCCCAGTTCCCTCAGCCGCTCCTCATAAGACTTGTTCTCCAAGACGTGTTCACTTGTCTTGAGGCAAAGAGCTGGAGAAGAAAAGCTTTCATTTCCTATACAACTACACCTTAATGTATGGGCTTGTGCAGAACAAACGAGTGACAATAATTTACAGAGAATTCTTAGCAGAAAGTTTCCCATTTCAATCCATTTCATGGGCATGGACTGCGTTTGTCAAAATATTTGACAGGAAAGCATCTGACATTCTTCATTCAATTTTATTTTTATTGTTTTGTTTTGTCTCAAATCCTACCTGTCCCTTTTGACTCATCATCATACCTGTCCCTTAAACAGACCATAACATTAGTATCACCTAAGTGCTTTGCAAAGGAAATCATTATCACCATAGTTTTACATACAAGGTACTGGGAAAGAGAAAATGAGACTTTCTCAGAGTTTAATGTTTTGAAACAAAACCCTGGGATGTTTAATTTCAAAAGTCAGATCAAGCACTTTGATTTAGATTCTGGGCAGTATGAAATGCCAGCATCTCAGCATGCCGCACAGGATGCAACTCAACCCTCTCATAATATCTCTCTTCAAGAGAAGACCAGAAAAGCATAATCCAGCCATTCCTTATATCCTTATAGCAGCTAACTGTCACTGTGTCAGGGAACGGTTTGCAGTGAAAAATATCCCACGCTAAAGAAAGTCTTGAACCTGGGTCTTTTTCTCTCTAACAAATGGCAGAGCTGCCAAGCTTCCAGCCTGGGTTTATTTTATCAACATTTCCAATTTCCCTTTCAGTCAAAATAAGACTGTGGGACCATCTGAGCGGATAATTATGTAACTGTGAAAGTTCAGAGCATGCTGAACAAAACAAAATATGTTTTCCCTCATTTATGCAGACTAAACATATTGTCAAGGTTTTGAAGCAGTCAGTCCAAAATTTTCACAAAACACTGCAGTTTCCCAAGCAGCCTGTTAGTGGAAGAATTGCACCAAAATGCTATCCTCTCTGTAAATGCTCATCAGAGGGAAGACTTTGCTGAATACTTCCAGTGCCTAATTAATTGCAGACATCTGAAAAATCACTTTGCGTACTCCAGTATTGCCAGCTGAAGCATTCTGAAATCACTGGTGAGCTTCCCATAATTATAACAATTTAAAAATAATTATGGATCTGAGGAATCTGTTTTGGATCCTTTTGCTTGCATTCTTTTCATACAGAGGACTCCATTCAGTTGCCTAAATATAGATATCTAGTATCATTTGAGATGCCCTGGGGGGGTATCCGGGGCATCTGCATGAGTCTCGCAGGTGTGACATTGGAGCAACAGAAGACCCGTGCCCTTCTAGAGCAGCAGTTGGAGGCCAGTCAGGGTCCTGTAGGGCATCCAAAATGACACTAGATGCCTGTGTTTAGGTCACTGAATCATGCTCTGACTGTCACATTTCCAAGCTGTTCATTATAATTGTGAAGGTTAAAAGCCAGTGAAAGCTGACACTTGCATATATTTGACTGGCATCAAAAGCTGCATCTTTACACTGAGTATCTTGAGATATTTGATAATCCCTGCTGCTCAAAGCAACAGTTTCAAGACTGCTAGGCCCAAAAGCTGACCTCTCTGGAAAGCTTTCTGTAATTATTCCTGTGGTATATCCATCACACACTTCTAAATCCTTGGTTTTAAAGGAAAAAACAGTCTTACAGATGTGTTTCTGAATCGGGAATTAAGGTAAATGGGTTTCAAATCCAGCCCTGCTAACATCTTTTTCTGAACCTGCATTTTAAATGTTAATTTCTTGTATGTTTCATGCCCAAGACAAAATCCCCTCTTCTGAATTTCAGAGCTGCCAAGGTCTCTTAACTGCAAGGGCAAGATGAAAATGCTTGTACCTCTGAAAATTAGTGCTTTTTATGGGGGACTGAAAATATGCTTTTATAATTTCAGGTTCTAAACTACTATACTCTATGGATACTCCTGCCTTCAAAATGTCAGCCTTTCAGATGACTCTTGGCTTTTGCAGTTTCCACTGAATTCTATTTCGACCTTTGTAAAAGACATAAGAAAATCCACAGTGGGTTTACCAAGTCATTCACTTCCATCTTCCATTAGCTCTCTGGCATTCTGCTGTAATGAGTATGTCGGGGGTGGAGGTATTCTGGGGATTTCTCCATTATATCTTGATGATCATTCACATGAAAAAAAAAAATCAGTTCTTGCTTTGTAACTTTTGCTTATAGCTGACTTCCAGTCCCAGAACGTTCTGTAGTGAGGGGAGCACAGGAGAGTGATGAGGGGAGTTCAAGATCTTTTATTTTCCATTTCTAGTTGTTTATTCTGGTAATTACATCTTAATCATGCTCATGCTTAAACCAAAACTGAAATGAATGTTTAGTCAGTGACTGATTCTGTGCTGTACTTCTTTTCCTTGATGACTTCTGCAATATTCTGAATGTTATGGCCTGCTACATGGCAGAATCCAGCTCATGTTTACTAGCCAAGAGGCCAGTAAACATCCTTGAACTGCATTCACAGTTGGAGCATACTTCTCAGTTGAGTCTGTTACAGAGCTCCTGTTGGCTTCAGCACATCCTGTTTATGGCGTATATATCACACAAAGGATTTTTCTTCCAGATTCCAGCCACCCAGCCAGCCTCTGGCTCATAAGATTTAAAAAATGGTAATTTTAAATCAAATTATATTATATTGACATAATTAGGCTCAGAGAGGAAGAAGCCTTGTTAATTCTATTATTCTTTCTCAAGTAGCTAATATAAGGTAGCATAGTCTTATCGTCAATATAGCTGATAATCATTATTCTTAATGTAGCAAAATTGGCCTCATTTTAAACACTCATGGGCTTTGCCTTCGATAAAGAGGTAAGATAATAGTGATAGAAGTGATATTCCTTAAAGGATGTTTAGGAAATTCTATTAATATGGGGGTAATCTTTTCAAGGGTAAAATGTACCACATATTCAGCTTAAGGCCCTCAGTCACAAGACTCTAATGAACTAACATTAGCACTTCTCTAAGCAATATTCTCTTTTATCTCTGGAGAACTTAGAAAGAGGATATAGATTTTCCACTAAGCCAAGCAAGTTAGAAACGTAAATATCAATACAGTCACTGAGACTTTGTGAATATATATCTATATATATAAAAATTTAGTGGCTGGGGGGGTTTTTTTTTTTTTTTGTG
>NW_008794595.1:2750156-2766271 GCF_000699145.1 Aptenodytes forsteri | reverse complement strand
GATTTTTCAATTTCATGTTTGAAAATATTAAAGTTAAAAAAGTCATCTTGAATGAAAGAGGTGTTTTGTTCGGCTTAAAAAGATGCTCCTCGTCGTATTTTTTTTATTACTTTAAAATGTAACTTCCAATTACCAAATTAAAGCATTTCCTTAGAAAATGTCAGAAATAAAGGTTTTCAAGAAATGAAAACTGAATTTTTTACAAAACCAGTGCAGCTCTGAATATTTCAAGAGTCCTGTTGCTGTATTTCTTGGCAAATAAGAAAACTGGCAAAGGTATTTAGGCACAGAAGGGTGTAGATAAATGCTTTGTGATGTTTAAAAAAATGTGTGAACAAGTTACGTCTCCAATTCACAATTGCACTTGTAATAGATACCTTTGAAAATTAGAGATTCATCTGCTATTTTCTGCTTCTTTGTGCATCTACGCCCAGGTGACTTAGTCTACCCCAACTGTAAGATAAAGAAGCTTTAAAAAAATAAAACAAATATTTGTTTTCACAATGCATTAGAGATAATCTGAGTGCGAATCCCACAGACTCTGAAGAGGTAAAATGAACTAGGTCTAGTTCGTGTTAACTAATGCATTATTCTCTTGTGGAGCAGTTACTGAGGTACAGAGAAACACGTTTACCTTGATATTTTAGAAATCATATTAGCCAGAGAAAAATATGCTTAAGGTCTATCTTTGAGGATTTGGGGCAATTCCTTCATCTTTCACTTGGCCCTCATGGGATGCTTCACAATGGGTGTTGTTTTTTTAATGTTGGCACTAGATGAGTGCAGCGCTCCTAATCTCACAGTATTTTATAAGAGAAAGAGCAGATTTAAAGTTTAAGAGTTTCAGGAGTTACCAAATGTAAGTAAAGCTGGACATATAACAAAACAGCATGCAGACCTCCATCTGCCTGCCCTTTCTATGGATCTGTTTTCCAAGAGGATCTTACATATTTATTATGTTAAACATTGTGAATTATACCTCAGAACTAATGCCAAGCCACGATAATTCCCTTTCAATAACAAGTGACAAAAATGCTTAGGGTGAATCACTTATTTTTGTCTAGAAATAGTCTTGGTAGCTGAAAAACATCAGACAAAAATGTGTCTCTCCTGGTGTTCCCTCTCCAGAAGAATTTCACTTTAATGTCACCACTAATACTAATTGCCTTTCACCCCTGTGCTTTTAAATGAATCATAATCTCTGGTAATAGAACAGATTGCCTGAATATGTTTGGTTCCCCAGCAGCTGGTGCTAGCAGGGGTGCTTGGGGAATTTCTTGGGGAGACTCCAGCGGTGGGTGAGGCGGCCAGGAGTGAGCAGAGTTGGAGCCAGCAGAACCCCCAGAGCAGGCTGCGCTGGGCAGAAACGTGCCCAGGTGACATGTCTGCAGCTGCTCCCTGGTGTTCCTGTGGCTTGTTGGCCCTACCGGTCCTCTGCAAAAAAGCCAAAGAGCAGAGCATGCCCAGGTGAATGCCACTCTGAAATGATAAGTTCAGTTATCTGAGGAAAAGTTCTTGGCAGCTCAGTTTTACTGACATTAATCAAAGCAAAGAACTGGCTACTACAGTAGAAAGCATCTATATCTGGAATTGCAAGGGGAGCAATATAAGACATTTTATCATCAGAAATATTTTCCAGCAACTCCATAGTTTATTCTTTTGCCTCACATAACTGGCTTCCATGTTTTTGCAGCATCTTAGGCAAGAAACTAAAATACTTAAAAGTGATGTTCATGAAGTATTTCTACTGCTTTTGTTATCCCTCAATTCTGCTGCTACTTTTTGGAAAGCCTTGGACTGAGAAGTTTGCTAAACCTTGTTAAAGTTAGCCAGAATGGATTTAAATCTGCCGCAATCTTATCTGCCACAACTAGACACGGATCTTGTGCATCCTGAATGTATAATGTAAGCTTATTGAAGTCTGTGAAAAAATTGTTTTCTGTCTTGTATACTGTTGAACTTGAATTTAAAATGTGAGATTATCAGAAGAGAGGCTTGGAATAAAGATTTTACAGGATCCCTGTCATTTGACTGATTTAGCCTCTGAAGAATCACAAGTTCCTCCAAAGAAGTTGCTTCATGAATCAGTATAATTTTCTCTCTTTCCTCATTCATTCTTCAGTAACTGTTGCTTAAGGTGATAAATTCTTGTTGGGAGATATTCATCACTTTAGATTTCATCTGTCAAGTCTTCAGAGATGCAGTGTAATGCCATAGATCTTCCCAAATGGTGCAATACTGGTCTTTTCCTAAAAAATGTTGAATACCTTTCTACAGAGTCATATATAAGTGAATTAATGACCTGCAATAAATCTTACATGCATTCACTGTCATTTCTCTATCGCTACTAATAGAATAAGTTTCTAAGTCTGCACTGGCTAAAGCCAAAGATCACCTTACATGCCCTCATAGCAGAGGGCCAAAGCACAAGATTATGATCTTCTGCTAATAGCTCAGTCCCACAGACGAGCAGCTCCCAGCCCCTGGGCATGCTGTTGGATGGCATGCAGAAGCTGGGGTTTTGAGAGGAATTCTACCAGTAGCTTGGGGGAGGGATAGTTGCCATCTCCTTTATTATCAAGGTTGGTCCCCTTGTAAGTACCATGGAAAAGAGGTAACTTCCTTTGTCAAACAATTCTTTGTTTGCCTGTAATGCTAGCCTAGCAATCTGCCTTGCCCTAGTAACAAAACACATTCAAGGTTAAGATGGAATTGCTCACTGTTCAGAGCCATCCAGCCCTTTCTTACAGAAAGTGGACTATGCATTATGAAAGGAACAAGCCATTTTTAACAGATCTGTCTAACCAGAGATGGCAAAAAACTACCTACTTGTTCTTGGTAACTGATACTGAAAAACAGAAGACAGACATGGGCGATTTCTGCAGCTGAGTATGGTTCAAGGGCACTTCTCTTCATTCCTCCCATTCCGTGTTCTGCACAGTCAAATGCTTCTTGTGTCAATTAAAAGAAAGGATAATTTGAATTGGAGAAAGCAGAAAATCAGAGAAATACAGGGAAGCTCTTTAAAAATGCTTCTTTCAATCCCTTCCTTCACTCTTTTTCTTCCCTCCCTGCCCTTCTCCTCCTCCATCCCAATAACTTTGCATGTTATTTTCTTCCACGAGTTTTACTTCTTAACATCCTCTCTGTTGGCTCTCTATAGGTTTTCAGACTATGTTTATCATTGTATTGAAATACCTTATTATCTTGCATTAAGCACTGTATCTAATACCTGATAGGCAGTGTTTGTTCTCCTACCCTTTCCCCAGAGATAGAAGTGAGTACTTGCGAGTTTTGTTTTGAAAACTCATATACATTAACAAAGAGACATCATTAATAACCATGTAAGAAGACAAGGTGAAAGAAATGTGCTTTCTATTTCAGGTTGGAGGTGTCTGATACTCTTATTTAAATGTCTGAATGTGCCAGCCCTATTCTCTGTAGAGATGAGCTTTAGCCATAATATTCCTTTCCACCTGAGGAGAAGAGTTGTCAGCTGTGGCCTACATCCTTGTGCTTGAGTCAACTTTTGAATACTCCATTTCAGCGAGGACATGCCTTGAAGATGAAGACTGTGACCTTCACTTGGTTCTGCGTTGTACAGGGAACAGTGTATAGCACAGCAGCCAGGCTTGACACGTTTGCAGTGGCTGTGATGCTGAGGAAAACATGCCCCTGCACCCTGCTTTAGCTGGCATCATTGAATGCTGAAGCTTGTTGTGGACGTATCAGGCATTTCCATAGTCAGGGCCTGTGGGGAACGAAGGCTTGAAAGCTGAAGGTGGACTGTAAATCATAAGCATGGCACTTAGGTCTGCTCAAAAACTTGCACTGATTTCACTAAAACAGCTTGTTGGATTAAGCCTGAAGCACATCAAAGTATGTTTTTCCTCACAGGTTTTCACTGCTTTAAGTAAACTGATTTTAAAATACACTCTTAAATTTAAACCGGTGAAAGTTTGTTTTTACAGGAGGCTGCATCTGCCATTCCACTAACATATTCATTGTTTTTAAAATTCTCTCTCCTTTCGCCTCAAGTCTTTGATTTCCACATTGCATTTAGTATTTTCTTTACGTGCCATATTCCTATGCTGCATCACCACCAGACTGAATCTTGAGTATTCATTAGTTCCCAAAAAGCTATTACCTAGCCAATAGCATACATATTTCTTCATCTAATGGATTGCAAAACAATTGCAATTTTCTTTATTTTTACTGTTTTTCAGTTAAGAAATAGGGATCAGATCATAAAAGAGAAAACTAAATGAAAGTCTCATCCATCTCAGTTCAAGTTTTACCTTGGTCTAATTGCCATACTAAAAACCAAGTGCAGCATGCCAATGTTATGAAAAGGCTATAACCTCTCAACAAACTGCTGTTTCTTTTCTTTATCGTGGGCAGTTATGTCAAATATCCCAGATAGATCCATAAGGACTATATGTCGGAGGAACAAAGGAGCACCGAACTCTTTTCCCAACTATTTTCATTATCTTATTTTTTTCATCATGCCCTTTGGTCCCTTTTGTTTGAAATTAAGTATTTCTTGTGCTTATTACCCTAGGCATAAAGCTCTAATCTTATTCATAATTTCATAATTATAAATCGTATGTCCTCTCATTTTCATGTTGTTTAATTTTATGTGAAGAGTTTGGATTAGTTCTATCAATCCTCTTTACAATGCTAAGTACGAAAATGAGGTACTATAAAACCTTCATGTCCAGTGAATATAAACCCTCTTCCTCAATCTGCCAGTTGAAATTTAAATATTTGAATCCAATTGCCATTCTGATGATATTATAACTTGATCAGTTAAAATATATTATGGCAACTTTTTAGTGGGCAACTAGTGCAGTACAGTGTTACTTTAGATGGCTCTGCTTTTCCATGGGAATGTGTTCTTTAACAAGCCAAAAGAGCATCTTGCTCACTCCCTTCCTCTTAGCTGCAGGGTAGGTTGGTGGGTATTTCTCAAGAAATTTCTCAAGCTTATCTTAAGATAAGCTAGCCTTTTAGATACAAGAAGATAGAATCTGTGACTGTCACACTTAAATCCAGAGTTGGTGGGTTTCTTCCATACACAAAGCTGAGAAACAAAATAAACAGAAATTAGAAAGGGGAAGGGCTCTCAAGATGCTGCTAGAACCAAGTGCAACAATTCTCTTTGACCCTGCTAGGATGTGTTGGCCTCTCAATTTGGGTACATGAGGACAAAGTACATTTATCTTCCTAACAGTAGGACCTGAGGTGGAAATTTGAAGTACTGCAAGCCTCAAGGACTTTGCCCCTTCCCTTCATTTCCACCTGTGTTGCTGCTAGTCTCAGGAAGAGGTGAGGAGGAGAAGGGGTACATAGTTAGTACCCCACGAAGAAAAGCTGCAGACAAGCTGGTTTGCTTATTTTAAAATAGTCTCTACTCATAATTTGTAATATAAACTTATCAGACAGCTTAAGAACATGTATAGCTCAGAGTGTGAATAAGGGCCCCTTGTGCTCCTCACCTTAAAAATATTTGATTGGTAAACAGTTTTATTAATTAGTCCTTTCAGCATCTCTGCGATATAGATAAGAGTATCTATCTGTGCTCTGCAGAGTGGTAAACAGACAGGTTACATGGCTTGCCAAAAACCAGAAAGCTAATGCCGGGGGGGGGAACACGACAGAATAACACTTAGAGACTTTGGTTGGTGGCAGCTACTCTATAAGACGAGCATAGTTTCTCTCTCATGTTTATCTCACACCACTAGAAAATATTTCTCTTTCCCTCTGTGGTAACTGTTAACTTCACTCCGTAGGCTGGCAGGCATGTCTTCTGAGAATTTGGACGTGGTGATGATTTATATATAACTGCTCTCACTGTTTGGAAGAGGCTGCCAGGCTGTTTCTCAACATGCACCACAAGGGTACTCGGGCTCTTCACATAATGGCACTTTGTCCAGTGACTTGAGAGCCTGGGCTAGAGCATATGAGCTGAAAGAGGGAGGATATCTTTGTAAATAAAATCAATTATATCTTATTGTAGCATTCAAGAGTGAAGCAAGCTGGGACAAAAACCTTCTTCAGTTTCTGTAGACTTTGGTTTGCCAATGTCTTCCATATGACCCCAGACACATCTCCTTGCTTCACTATCCTGCCTTTTAGCAGTTGAAAAGTAACAGTCTTAAAACTTTGCCCAGTCTTATGCAGGGTGTCTCTAAACAGAGGGCTTAGAACACAAGTGCCAGATTCCCCTTTGTACCCCTTGACTTTGGGGAGCCTTTGAGCTCTCAGTAAGCATTTCCTTTACTTCTAGGCAATAGGCTATAACACAGCAATGTACTTTGGATCATTTTTATTAATTTTTATTACCACATTAAGGTTATATGAAGAACTGTTCAGTCCAGTAACTGTTGCAGCTTTAGGGCTTTTTTTTTTTTTAAAGTCCTTTTATAAGTCATATTAAAGCATTTAAGGTGCTTTAAAGGTAATGAGCAACTATAGATAGAAAATCGGAAGCAATGTTTTCTGAAAAATCTGAAAGGGATTAAAATGGTCATTGTAATGAATAACTAAATAGAGAGATGTCAAGAACCTTGCAAAACCTTAACTGTTTATCAAAATGTATTTATTTTCAAGGGGGCAAAATGAGCTTTTCCAGTATTTGAATGGTTAAAAATTCTGGAGCAAATGCCTTTCCCTGTGGGAAAAACATTGTCACATTTACTTCAGCTCAGTTATTGCTGTAGGGATTAAGTTATTTGTAATGCAGAAAGTGCTCTTGCTAGAATAATTAGCTTTTCAGGGAACATAGCTTACACTTTTTGGAGCCTATCTAATTAGAACTGAGGAAATAGGTTCGTTGCTACTGCTGCTATTTCATTACTGAGTAATCATTTGTATCTAAACACACCACTCTTCGGAGAATGACTGTCTGTGGTCAGATATGCTAATTTGTCCTCTCATTTACATTACAGTGTGTTTAGCAGCACACTTTTAAAGATGGGCAAATAAGTGCAGCTGAATTTTGAATTCTTTGTGTTCCTTGTGTTGCTAAGAGGTTGGTTCAGTTTAGAAAATCAGAGCTATGACAAGCTACCCCAAACCATTTCATCAGCTTCTAAACAGGAGGCCCTTAAACGGAGAGATCACAACAAGGGACACACATTTGCTGCTTTATAGGGTTTGTATATCAGAGGAGATGCCTCTTCTCAGAATAATGAAAAGCGGCCTGGCAGCTCTGGACCTCAGACTGCAACTCAGCTGTGGGATGCAAAAGCACTGTCATGCCCTCAGGTTTGGGTGTGCATCCCAGCTACAGCCTGGCTACATATCAGGATGAGGGTAGGGTGCCCGCAGCCTTCCCCTCCCTGCGTCTCAGGTCCCCTGTGCCTTGGTTTCTACCAGAAGAAAAATTCCAGTAGGTCTCTCAGTCACGGCTGGCAGAGAGGCAGGACAGCAGGGCACATTGCGACACTCTCATCCTGGTCTTGCTGGTCTTAAGCTTTGGTCTGCTTACTTTCTTTAGAGGCAGCTTAGTGTAGCGGTTCACACAGGGTCATTCTGCCCATGTGCAGTCTCTCCAAGGAGACTTTGAAGTGGAAGGGAAGGCAGCGAAAGAGTTTAGGTACCTCCAGGTATTTCGTTAAGCAGTGTATTTTTTAAGTCATTTGGGACTTCATTGACTAATATCTACCTAAATCCAGTTGCAGGTGGGTTTTTTTGTCTCTGGCTGTGTGCTCTAATTCACCACTAATACCCACTTTCATACAGTAGAACTGGGTAAAACTCCTGAATTAATTTCACTTCAGAAAAATCCTTACATCCTACTGATTTGAGAGAGGCTTATGCACCTTCCTCACACCAGATGTGCTCAAGTGTATTGCTGAATTGGTACCCCATTAGCAATGAAGCACAATAGCAAAGATTAGCTTAAAAACAAAAGACAAATAACATTTCCAGAGATAGCTACAAACCTGAGGCTTATGCTTTTATGTCTTTGCTACAACTTTGAAGGGTGTGAGTAGTTTAAAGAGGCTGGAAGGGGAATTTGCACTTTGTTTAGAACCTTTACTCATACACTGAGGTCTTTTAGCTAAAGGATCTTCTCTTCTTTGCCTGTAATATTGAATGTCTACTGAGACCCCAATATTATACAAAATAGAATTTAGTATTCCTGATCCTTAGAACCCTTAATCTTGTGTAAAATAGTCAGCTTCACTGAATAGAAAACTTTTAACTTTGTTATGTACTGAAAAATATAAGATGGACATGGGAGGTTACAACGAGTAAGAATCTTATTTCCATTACACGATGCATAATTTTGGAAAGGTTTGCTTTTTTGCTGTTCTTCAGTATAGTGTCAAGACTTCAGATACCTTCTTCATAGAATTGCTGATTCTCTTTTGAGAAAGACAGAGGCTAATCATGCTATTTTTAATAAGTGGCTGCTCAGCTATCTGTCCTATGGCAACTGTGGGGTCAACTTTCACCAGAACTTCTGCTGCACCTGACTCGGGTTCATTCATCCCACTGAAAGTTTCCCATTTCCCTCGTGCTCCTCTTACAGTGCTTTCTCACCTTGAAGAATACCTGCCTGCCACAGAGCAAAAGGGCAGATGATAACAGGGGCCAATGAGAGGAGACGAAGAGTCAGTTACAAACGCTTCTTTCAAAGAAACCAGCACAGAAGATGCTTTCCTATCACAGGCCTGAAAGGAAAATGGCAAGCATGTAATCTTTTCTAACAGACGAGGAAAAGGCAGAAAACTGCTGGGGTTAGAAACAAGGTTTCACATATTTTTTAAAGCTAACGTGATACCATAATTTAGCTAAAGCAGCAAATCTGATTACACAAAATAGCTGAGAATCTGTTACACCCGCTAAGTAACTGAAAGCTGTGCTTTCTTACAATAGCATATTTCTCACCACCTTCAGTAAATAATCCCCAGGAATCAAAAACTTAGTGCATAACCGGCCCAGAGCTTTGAATTGCACTTTGGAAGTGAAGAGGAAACTCAGTAATGAACCAGCTCATGCAATCTTGCATTATTTGTGTTTTCTTTCTTTCAAGCCATTAGCTCTGTTCATTCTCCACCTGCTGAATTGTAGTACCTGGCAATGGAAAACTGAGGAGGTGGATAATAAGGCTGTTAAGGAACCTTACTAAACAAGCAGATTAAAACTCTCCATTTCTTTTTAGATACATGAACAGCAAAAAACTTCTAGATGAAAATGTTGGACACTGAGGATCTGATTCCTTGCTCAAGCAAGAGTAATTGAAGTAAGGGCGAGGAAGGGTTACTTTTATAATCTGAGCAATAGAGAGCCTATTCTATTGCAAGAGACTAAAGGACTTGCCTAGCTTCAAAAAGGCTTGCTTAGCCTTCCAAGACTATCTATAACCAAATAACAGAAGTAAATATCAGGGAGGAAGACAGCTACTTTAACCATATTGGCACAAGAACTAATTGCTATACACTTGTTAACAATGAATTTAAACTGAAAACTAGAAGAACGTTTCTATCAAAGCTGTAATGCTCAGAAATATCCTCCCAGCAGGGACAGTGGGAACAAAGAGTATGACCTGGTGTAGGTGGAGCCTGATCGCCTCATGAAGCATAGTCCTATTTGTAGATGTAGCAGGTGATCATGCTCTATGACTTTGGAGGTGTTTCAGTTCTGTAGTCGAGGTTCCTTCATCCCTATGAAAGCCCATTCAAATCAGTCAGCCACTTCTCAACGACTTAAATGCAATCTGGATCAGGCTCTGAAGTTTGTTCTCCTCCTTCCTTCGTTTCTGTTTCACTAGCTTTTATTTTAAGACAGAAATAAATGGAGTAGTGTGGCAGTCCCTCATAGAAACACATGAATGTCCGCTCCTTTATTCATTAACATAACAAGCTGGTCTTCACAATATTCTGCTGCCTACAGGAAAAGTTGTGTCCAAAACCATTTTCCTGAGACGTCAGGTCAAGCAAGTCTACAGGAATGCAGAGTCATCAGTAATTGTACAACTTCTGCCTGTGCAAGAGGAGAATATGGTTTGGCTGGCATGATCTTCCTCAGCAGTGAGGAGGTCTCACCTTGCCCGTTAGTAGGTTATGCACAACAGCATTAACAGAGTCCCTGAGACAGCATGGGGTTGGATTATGGAGAGCTGGGAAAGGGTCCTTCAGCTGTCCTGCAGTAGCTGGTTATGTGACAGAGCAAAGTGAGCATTCATAAAGCAGTGGGAGGGTGGAGGAAAGGGGAGAGTGAGGAGAGCAAAGGCAAGAAGGAGGGAGGTAGCAACTCTTCCTTATGTGTCAGGTGGTGACAGCAATAGAGCTGAGGGGAGCACCTGAATTCCAGCAGGAAAAGGCGACAGGATGCCAGAGGAGGAGAAAAAGAGCAACTGATTCCCAGTGAAGAGAGAAAGCAAATAGCAGAGCTTGCCTGGCGTGATGGGCAGGGCAGGGCAGAGCATCTCAGATGTATGGCTGAAGAAGGGAGGAAGCAATATGGGAAGCCACAGAGTTCAGCAGCAGTTTAACAGGGTGCTGTGCCAGCTTACCAGTACTTTCAGGGTCTGTTTTCTACTTTGAACCAAGGGTAAGCTGTACTTGTAGGTCCCTGACCTTCTCCTGCAGCAACCGCCCTCACTTGGCACTGGCCAGGAGGAAGAGGTACGGGTAGACAAAGGCCCCACACAGCCCAGGAAGATCAACCCCATAAGAGAAGAATCCACAACCTTACTGCTTTCAGAGCTAGCCACAAAACTATTTACTCTGCCGTGTGAAAGCTCCCCATCATTTATTTTCACAAACAGGCCTACAGATTAAATGGTTGATTTCTGCTGCATCCTGTAAAGATACAATAAGAGCTTTTTCCTGTTAATGATTAGGAAGTACTTAAGCACTGTTAGGATGGAAGACAAAAGATTAAATAGAAAGGGCTTCCTCTGCTTCAGTTTTCACCCTTAAAGCAGCAGTGTTTAGCTTCATGAAATTGTTCTTGCATACGTCTAAGCACACCAGCAAGATGGTTGCAGTGCTTTTCTGGATGCTCGAAACCCAGGCCCAGGTCCTGATCCCTGTCAATGGCCAAAAATCATCCATCAGTTGTGTCAGCTCTGCCTTGAGATAAAGAATAATAGAGACCAGATCCAGGGAGAGAGAGCAGAGGGAAGCTTGGAAAAAGAACAGCATATTTTCTCCAAGCTAAAACTTTTTAAATATATATACATACTGAGGAATTTTATGTCAGTTAATCCTTTTCTGCGAAAAGCAATGATTCACCAGGAATGTACAGGTTATCAATTAGTACAAATGTTGGCCCATTTTCAGTTAGAAAACCAATGTAACTTGCTGTTTTACAGCTAATGTCTTAAATTTAAGATTGGCCAGCTGTGTATTTTAGCAACAGAGCTTGATTTTTGAAAAATATATTAAACAAACCCCCAAATACCTAAATAGGATGACTGGATTCAGAAAGAAGATTAAAAAAAATGCAATTTATTGGCAAAGATCACATGACATTTTCTTAGCCATTAGGATGGAAAAAGAACAGACTGGATGCCTGCCAGTCCTAGAAGTGTGGAAAATTAGATGCCATTTTGCACACAAATCAATACAGTAAGTGGGAAATCTCAGGTCTCCCAAACTGTCTGCAAATCTAGCTGCTAATTGACTCAATTAATCTCTGATCCTGTTTCCACAAAATTACATGCTTAGAATAAGGAGAGACTGGCAGTGTTGTGGATGATTAGAGAATATTGCTTTAATGAGCCTTGCTCAGCCATGAGCAGTTAACTGACCATTAATCTTCAGAAGGAAAGGGACAGGCTCTGCACTTACAGCGAGGGGAAGAAAAAATTTTGGCAACAAAGACAGCTTTTAAAGAACTGCTAAAAATGTGATTAGATGCACTGATGATTATTAGAACTATTATCTGTGGCATGTGCTAACATTCCTTCACTAAAATCTACCTTCATGCCTTATGCAGGCCATGAATTCTGCACAGATTTGCTTTCTGAAGGCATTAATGCTGCCTAACTCTTTTCTGAATATTTTGTACTCCAAATATGAGATCTGTCAATGGAGGATACTCTGAGCAACAGTTCAGTTGACAAAATGTTAAAATAGGTACAGCATAAAAAACTGTCACTGCACATACAAACTGTGAAACAAAGGTGACGATGAGGATGAGGATGAGGGTAGTACTTATTTGCTTGGAAATGAACTAGACACTAAACGTGGATTGGGAGTGCCTCTGCTTTCTATATACACAGACAAACCCTGGCATCTTACTGTATTTACCTATGGAGGTACAGAGGACACAGAGGAAACTACTACAGGAAGGCAAAGGACAGTTAAGGGTAATTGTAATAGGATTTCTATATATAGTAAGGATGTGAAGCCACTTTTAGCACTTACTCATTCTTTCCTGGTACAGGATGACAAACCGTCTGATGTTTCTTCAAGAGCATTTTAGAAGAGAACCATTTTTAGGCTTTATTAGATTATTACTTTATTAAATGCCATGCTTTAGATACTAGGCCATTAAAACAAACACAGATCATGGTTATGAGGATGAATTTTAAAAGTTCAAGAAACAGAGCCTAAAAGAAAAGAGGTAGAGGTAGAGCTAGAGAGGTAAAGCAAGATTTCTGTACAGATTATTTTTGCTATTACCTGAAGCTGGAAATTAAGTTATTTATGAATTTCCTCTCAACTGCTTAAAATATATCCTTCCACAAAGCTTACCCAGGTTACGGCCTGATCATTGGCTGTTAACAGCAATGAATACCTAGGGGCAGATTATGGTTTTAGAAAATTTAGCATGGAGAGTTTCTGCTGTGCACCAGCTAAGGACTAGGTGATTTTTATTTATCATTTGTATAGCTCCAGGAATATGCATGGAGTTTTCCATGACAAAAGAAAAGGTCAACTGCTGATCTGAAGACGCTGAAATTGTAGTGAGGCATAGCATCTTAACGCCATGAGAGAGAGAGAGAGAGAGAGAGAGAACAGAGCACAGGAGGACAAGAGTTTCACTGCTGTCACTGCAGAGTATATATAACTTGCTGACTGCTTTTTTTACACAAACGCATACAAAAATGCATCAACATATGTGCTTGTGAATACTACTCAGCATTGGAGGGAACCATCAAAGGGAGTACTCAAAAGGCATGAGAGGTGGGAATTTGTCATTGTATTATATTATAGAGGATGATGTTTCTGATTCTGTAAGACATTAAAAACATAGCTTATCAGTTTGGCAACTAACTCCTTGCTGCATTTGTACTTACTGCAAGCCTGGAGGAAACGAACTCTGATCCCAGCAAATGTACATGCTATTGAATGGTAAAGACATTCTGTGAAACTAAGTGTCTTATATTGACTGTGCATGTCTATCATTTCCATGACAGTATTTCAGGATTGTTAATATTACATTGTTTATTTGTGCTTTTCAATCACAAACTATGTGATATAGGAAGATCCATTTGATTTGTGTGGGCTGTCAAAATAGAATATGCTTCTATCAGTTACATGTAAATCACACAAAATGCCTCTTTGGTGTGCATAGTAATATGCCATTCCAGTTTCTCTCCTGTGTTGTCATGTTTGTAGCCAGTCAAGCTTTAAGCTCCAGACCTTCACAGGACCGCGGGGTTGCATTAAATGCCACCTGCCACTGTTCAGAGGTCTTCTTGCAGAACAGCTAGCTGCCGCTGCAGAGGTGAGAGCTCTGCATGTGCACTGCAGATACATAGAGAGGCCTGATCATCAGGCAAAGGCGTTAAGGGTAAGTTCCCAATCAGGACTGCTCATTTTGGCTTGTGATCACAACTGAGAACAGAATTAAAAAAAAAAAAAAAAGGCAATTCATTTTGATTTGTTAACCCTCCAACCTAAATAAAATGTCAAATATTTGTGGCTTCCTGCTCTTGCTCCTGAACGCATCAGCAGTCTCACCAAGTCACCCAGACACACATACACACACACGCTGTCCCTTGCACCCTGTTCACTGACTGCCCAACATCACTTTCTTCCCTGTTCCCTTCCTCTTTTCCTAACTGCATTCTTTTATGATGGCTTGATGTGACATATTATGGACCTGTATTTTTCAGAGGTGTTGAGCCGTGTGGAGCTCTCATTTATCCAGAGCTACAAATTATTTTACAAATCATTATGAGGGACCAAGTTTTGCTTCTGTTAATATCCACAGCCTCTGTGCAGTAGCCTCCAGCGTGACTGAGAGCAGAACCTGTGTCTGTGTGTCTGTACTTAACAGCCTTACACAACTGTATTCAAACTTTTAATGCTAGCAAGAAGGTTTTCTAAACATGTCTCTTTTGGCAAATGTTAACAATGTGCTTCAAATAGTAGTCCAAATAGCTATCAAGCCTATGAGGAAGGTTTCTGATCAATTAGAGAATTTGTCATTCAGCTGAGAGAGGAGAAAATCTCATAGGATTCAAAGCTTAGACTTGGTTTTCCTGCAGACAATCCCTTGCAAACAATACAATATCCTTTCTAATTGTTTTACCACTCCCTTCCCATGGGGACTGACCTCTGCAGTGTATTGTCTTATGACATAGTTGTCTTTCATATCTGAGATGTGCTATAGGGCATGAAAGTACCTCCTGTTCTTCAAAGAAGCAACCAAGAGGGGAAGGGTGAGGGTGTCTTCACTGAAGGATAAAGGTGTTTTCTCTTGGGTATGTGAAACAGAGTCAGAACCAGGCAGGACGAATGACAACTGTGACAAACCTATCTTCAGAAATTCTGATTGATTTGATGTGATTTCTCTACCACACGCCCTAATAAATTCTGGAAATAGATGTGAGCATAACGATGTAGATTTCAAAGTGAAGCACAGCATTGTATTTTGTAAAGATAGTTTTTTAATGCTATTGTCTGCCAAATTATGTCACTAAGAATTTCCTTTAAACCATCAACCTAAACATATGTGTACAATGATGACAAATTAAATCTGCAACTGAAGGTGGAAGGGTTTTTCCATTTGAATCTGAATTTATTGCTTTGGGAAGGCATTGGATTGATGGATCTTGAAGTGCTCTATTTATTCATAGAACCAGTGACAAGCTTCCCTTCATTGCAGCTTTCTTCATATTCTTAAAAAGAGCAGTCCTGCAAATCTACTTACAGCGATGATAAATATTTAAGACACAAGGTCAGAAATATACTGTAATTTGTCTGGTGACAATGTTCTATTCCAGTAACTTTATATCTTTTATATCAGATGATTAATGACCTTGGGGCTTTAGGCATGTGCTGTAGAGTGACAGTCCTACAATGTAAATATATTCAAAGGCTCAGAAAATGAAGTGTATGCTCCAGCCAATGTCAAGCAAGCTCATTTCTAAGTCCATAGGCCATGGGGAAATATCATACTGCACCAATGACAGTTCAGAAATGTCAGTTATTTATTTTTCTAACCAGAAGCTGCTAAAAGGAGCTGTTTAGTGAATACAGTGGTAAGAAAGTAGCTTTTAGCCCTGCTTCAAACAAAGGGTACTTTAATCAAGCCCCAACTCTTCTAACAGGTCCCTTTGTCTCTATCTCAAAGAAAAGTAGCATATTGTTCTAAAAGACTCCATCTCTCTGCCCCAGCGTATCTCTTCCTATTTTTTTCTTTTTTGAGCCTGGCTCATACTCATCTCTGCCCTTCAGCAAACACAGTCAATACCTCTACTCATCCCAGACTGCATTAATAGCTGTTACCTGCTGGCATTAACCACTGTTGCTGGACAGCAGGACTGGAAGGGAGAAGCTTTCTGAGTGTGCAGAAGCCTTGCACCTGGTTCCTTCCTTTCGTGCCTACCCACTCAGACAACCCCGCTGCACAAGCACTGTGAGCATGGTTCCCCCAGATCCCTGCCACAGGTCTGCATACTGGAAAAGTCTGCATTCAGTTGATTTCCTCGTGACTTTCTAAGTATCCTTTTGGGTATGGCTTTGTCCTGGTTTCAGCTGGGATAGAGTTAATTTTCTTCCTAGTAGCTGGTACAGTGCTGTGCTTTGGGTTTAGCATGAGAACAATGTTGGTAACACGCCGATGTTTTAGTTGTTGCTAAGCAGTGCTTACACTAGTCAAGGACTTTTCAGCTTCTCATGCCCTGCCAGCGAGAAGCT
>NW_008794595.1:2727733-2744243 GCF_000699145.1 Aptenodytes forsteri | reverse complement strand
TTATTATTATTATTTTCCCTTCCTTTTCTGTCCTATCAAACTGTCTTTATCTCAACCCACAAATCTTACTTTTTTTTTCCTGATTCTCTCCCCCATCCCACTGGGGGTGGGAGTGAGCAAATGGCTGTGTGGTGTTTAGCTGCCTGCCGGGTCAAACCACAACAGGCCTCTAAATCTTTCTGAGGGTTGCCTATCAGTAATTTATTTCCACCATATCAATAAAACTTATGAAAAATGAGCACGGAAAAGTTTATTTTGTTATGGTAGGACTTCATTCTCTTGTTTAAACTTAGAAAAGCTCAAAACAAATGTTTAGGAAATATTTTTTGGCAAAGAGACTTTTCATTGCCTGATATAATGTATTCTCCTTATCAGTTTTCAGGTAACAAGAGTGAGAGAAAGGTGTCCGTAATAAAAAGAAAAAATTTGTTAGCAATCAGTCTAGCACAGCATGGAAAAAGCTGTAAGAGAGTTTCAGGAAATTCCAAACAGTAGATATTTCCTGAGTAGTCTTTTTTTATGTTTTTCATTCTTATTTTCACTCTGGCTATTCTCAGTTCCAGGAAACCCTTTCAATAGTTATTCATCTTACCTGCTAAATTGTTTCATTCCAAAGTGCGTTTGAATTTATTATCTGTATTACCACTTGACACACAAAAAAAGAAATGGTGGTCTTCAGATACGATTTATAATTATGATAATTTTGCTATGGCTTTTTACTTTCTGTGCTAAAATCAATTTCTGCTGTATCTAGCAAGTGAGAAGGTGTGACTTTCAGTACTTTGTGGTAACAAGATGTTCTTCTACATGGAACATAAAACTGGTCTTCAGAGTGGAAATTTTTCAGCACTAAAATAAAACCAAAAATTATGGTAACTGCTTTCCAGAGGTTATATTATTTATTTATGAGCCACTCTCCTCCTTTTACCTGTTTGTTGGGGGAATTCTGAAAAGTAGTAGAAGTTATTGTCGCATGTATAGAAATGTTGGTTTTAATCTAGTTAGTGCAGAACTAATAGCATTGAAGATGTGGTAGCGTGGGATTAGGTTTACCAAAGAACTAATCCTTCAAAGTTGCTGTATATCCTGAGGTTGATAGCCCCACACCTTCAGCACAATGCTTCAGAGTTCTACATGCAAATCACTGGTGGTAGGGAAAAATAAGGATTTTCTGACTAATGGCTGTAAATGTCAAGAAAATTATTTCTAACCCATCCACTACTAGTGAAAGATTGTGCAATTCACATTAGCATTATAGAAGCTGCAGCTCGAGCCAGCACAGAGGGTCTTTGCTGATAAGATCAACCATCAGCAATCCAAGATTTCTGAGAACCCCGGGAAAGTCTGGAGCAAGAAGTACTTACCCTCGGTGGAGGAGAATTGGATTAAGGAACATTTAAACAAACTGGACATACACAAGTCGATGGGACCTGTTGGGATGGACGCACAAGTTCTGGAGGACCCAGGTGATGTCACCACAAGACCACTCTCAATTATCTTTGAAAAGTTGTGGTGATCAGGAGAGGTTCCTGTGGACTGGAAGAAAGCAAATGTCACTCATATCTTCAAGAAGGGCAAGAAGGAGAAAATACAGACTGGTCAGCCTCACCTTAATCCCTGGGAAGGTCATGGAGCAAATCATCCTGGAAGCTGTTTCCAGCTATATTAAGGACATGAAGGTGACTGAGAGATGGATTTACAAAGGGGAAATCGTGCTTAACTAACCTGATAGCTTTATACAACGACATGACTGTCTTGGTGGATGTGAGGAGATTAGTGGATATTATTAAGGCTTTTGACACTGTCTGCCATAACATCCTCGCTGACAAACTGATAAAATACAAGCTAGGTAAATGGGCAGTGAGGTGGACTGAAAACTGGCTGCACTGCCAGGCTTAAAGGGTTGTAATCAGCAGCACAAATTCCAGCTGGAGGCCAGTCACAAGTGGTGTACCCCAGGGGTCGATACCGGGTCCAATACTGTTTGACATCTTCGTTAATGACCTGGATGATGGGAAGGAGCACATCCTCAGCAGGTTTGTGGATGATAAAAAATTGGAGGAGTGGCTTATACACCAGAGGGTTGTACTGCCATTCAGAGAGACCTTGACAGGCTGGAGAAATGAGCCAACAGAAACCTCATGAAGGTCAACGAAAGAAAAATGCAAAAACCTGCACCTGGAGAGGAACAACCCCAGGGGGTACATGCTGGGGGCCAACTCTCTGGAAAGCAGCTTTGAGAAAAGGAATTTGGGGTCCTGGTGGACACCAAGTTGAACATGAGCCAGCAATGTACCTTTGCAGCAAAGAAGGCCAACAGCATCTGGACTGCGTTAGGACAAGTGTTGCCAGCAGGTCGAGGGAGGTGATTCTTCCCCTCTACTCGGCACTGGTGAGGCTACACCTGCAGTCATGTATCCAGTTCTGCGCTCCCCAGTGCAAGAGAGACACAGGCAGACTGGAGTGAGTCCTTCAAAGGGCCACAAAGATGACTAGAGGGATTAAAGCATCTGTAATACAAGGAGAGGCTGAGAGCTGGGGCTGTTCAGCCTGGAGAAGAGCAGGTTCAGGGGGATTCCTATCAGTGTGTACGTGAGGCTACACCTGCAGTCATGTATCCAGTTCTGCGCTCCCCAGTGCAAGAGAGACACAGGCAGACTGGAGTGAGTCCTTCAAAGGGCCACAAAGATGACTAGAGGGATTAAAGCATCTGTAATACAAGGAGAGGCTGAGAGCTGGGGCTGTTCAGCCTGGAGAAGAGAAGGTTCAGGGGGATTCCTATCAATGTGTATAAATAGCTGATTGGGGGAGTGGATAAAGAAGATGGAGCCAGACTCTTCTCAGTGGTGGCCAGTGACAGGACAAGAGGCAATCAGCACTATTTAAAAACCAGGACATTCCCTTTAAATATAAGAAAAAACTTTTTTACTGTGAGAGTGGTCAAACACTGGAACAGCTTGCCCAGGGAGGTTGTGGAGTTTGTCCTCGGAGACATTCAAAACATGACTGGATACAGCCTTGAGCAACCTGCTGTAGTTGACCATTACTTGCTTTGAGGGCGGGTTGTGGTGGTGGACTAGATGATATCCAAAGGTGCCTTCCAACCTCAGTGATTCTCTGATTCTGTAAAATCCTGGTTCTGACATACGTTGGTGAGGTTTGTTTTCAACTTTGTTTTGGGAAGGATTCAATAGTAGAAGCCATTGCACATATCTAGCCTGAGGATACCCCACTGAATAATATGAACTTCCCTTGCAGTTAGAAAAATGAATTGTACTCTTGCCATATAGTTTATCTACATGCTAAGAGAAGGTTAATATGCTGTGTTTATTATTTAATCTTAATTTTTTTATAGATCATATGCAAGTGATTATATGAAGTATCAGGAAATGTCATGAACATCAGAATTCAGATTCATTCCACCTAAACTTCACACCCTTAATTTTGATGAACTCATTTAAAAGTGTTGTCACAATGGCATCCCCCTAAATTCAGTATAGAGGGAAAACAAGCACTCTTCCTTTTGTGCCTGTGGTGGTACCTCCACACTTGAGCATGTGCAAGTGCCCCAGAAGATGATGTGCTGGACGTACTGAGCCAGCCTTGTTTTCAAGGATTTGGGTATTACTTTGCTGTGCATAGAAACGCATCACTTTTGTGATGGATCTGTTAAACATTTGTGCTGAGATCCATCCACCTGAGGCAAAGTGGTAGTTAAACTGGGAAGGTAGAATTTGACTGTTCCAACAGGTGACTCAGATCGCCAGAGTCCATGTAGTGATGCAGTAGCCTCAGAAGTATACTAGTGTTTTGTCCAGGTACTTAAGGCTCAATTCTTAGTTTCCAATGGAGAGAGTCAGAAATTTATTGTTTGAAATTTTAGAAAAGCTTTTCCCTCTAAATGAAAATCTCCACATTTGTAATGGATATCTGAGACATTTGGTTTCTAAAAAATACTTTTTTTTTTTACCATTAAAACGGAAGAAAAGGCATGGAGAAAATACTCATTTCATTTTCATTTCACTCAAAATTTTCCTCAGTAAATGCTTACCCATCTAGTTCTAGTGATCAATATTTATGATACATAATGAACTTTAAAGCACTGGTGAAGTACCTCCAAGCTTCATTCAATGTTCTGTAGATACTCCTAATTTTGACATACCAATCTTATGTGGATAACTGTTCTAATATACAAGTCAGTCTTGAGACCCTTTTATTTTGTTTTTTTTCGAAGAAAAGGTCTAGTGTAAGGTCTAGTAATAATTTTATTCTTTTACTCTTTCTGTTGATTCTATTAATGCTTGGCCTTGCTAAATGGGTATAAATCACAGTACAATATTACATTAAAAACATTTCTGTATAACTGAATTTGGAGCTGAACTGACTGTGTTAGAATATCTCTATTCCATCTTCCTCACAAAGAGAACTGTTGAAATGATATCAGGGTGGTGAAGCAAATCAGAAAATACTGTGAATTGATCTTTTTGGAAAAACACAACAGAACCCCAGGGGTGGTGGTGTTCCAGGTATTTCATAATATTGAGTGAACAAAGAATCACCCTGTATGCGTTTATTATACAAGTATCTACCTGAAATCCTCAGAGCCCGTGGATTTTTAACATGGAACATATGCATTTTCATTGTTATTTTTGAGCTTTTCTTTCTTGCCATTCTCCCATAGGTGGGATTCTCGCAGGAATCAGTGGGGGCTGAAAACATTGACATAATGGAAAGTGCAAGTCTTGGGCAAAGCAGTATGCAGTAAAAAAGAAAGGAACCCAACATGGCACAATGCAGAAAAGATGTGTAACAAAACTGTAATTTCCAGTAGAGTATTTCCAGCCCAGTTCAAATGTCTCCTAACTGCATGCTCTTAATTACTTTAAAAAGCACTAGCAATCCAAATTAAGCTCCAGGAATATGATGTTTGACTCAGGCTTTCAGAGCTGACATAAATTCATTAAATCTTCCAAACCAATCCGCTTTGTTACTTTTGGCGCATCTGCAATTTTTTGTATAATAAAACATTGCATAAAGTGCTTAGTAAATTGCATTTAGCACCATGCCAGCAATGTAGCCCACAACTCTAAATGCTCCTAAATTAAGCCTTTGTCTTTCAGATTTGAAGATGTTTAACAGGGATCTCTCTCTGTATAAGTGGACAGACATACATATATATATGTGTGTGTGTGTGTATGTGCGTGTATGTATATTATATATATGAATGCTGATAGGTGCTGCATTTGAAATATAAGTGAAGATAAGCTTTACTTGTTCTTCACTTCAAAAACAATACAAAATGAAATGGAGAAAAAAAACAACCTCATAACCAATTTCAGCTTTTGGAAATAATGTTAGCATTATATTGGAAGGATACTTATAAAGAATTCATCCCACTGCATAGAACAGAAATGAGTTCTGTTCTGAACTGTATTTTGTTCTGAACTGTATTTTCACCATCTGCTGCTCTCATGAAATCTAGGGATTTGTAAGCGGCAGTATTGTGTAAGAGTAAATCTGAGATTTGGTGACTTTGCTGCAGAGTCTGTAATCTTGAGACAATGTTCTGCTGTTTTAGATGTACATTTTGTGCATTTTAGATTAAGTATCTAAAAGACTGTGAGAGGTAAGTAGTCTGAGCGGATATCTTTGTCCTCCTCATCTGTACAGTACATGAATATATGAACAGCTGTGGAGATCTTGAATTAAATCTTTGTAAGAGAGAGTCAAAATGGTAATTGTAGGTAGTCACAGCCAATACTCCAGTCTCTTGCTTGTGATTCAAATGTTCCCTATCACTGCAAAATATTATCACTTACAGTTGTAAGCAGATGTCTTTTAAAATTAAGCTCACACTGGGGAAATGTATTTTACTCTGTTACGAGAGGCTACCACAAAATCTGCTATGCTAAGTGGCTCGTTACATGTAAAGTTCCTGCTTCTACACTGCATAGCCTCCTGCGTGTGTCCTGGAGAGATGCTGCCCATTGTTCTGAACTGCATAGTTTTATCTGTTACAAAATACAAAGGCTTCCAGAAGTCCCCAAGTTTATTCTTCTCACGTACCATCTCTATGGCAATGCTGGGAGCAACAGCAGCATTTCCCGGTCACATTTCTACTCAGAAGGAAGCTGTTGGCTGCCTAGGCATTATTTATGCATTTTTCATTGCAGTTAAGTGTTATACAGTTTAAGAACCCCTGGACCAAGCAAAGTAATTTTACTTACTTCTATTCATAAACTAAGCATAATATTTTTATTGTTGTTTTATTCATAACCAAGCGGCATACGTTTGCATCCAAGAACCATTTTTAAAGTAGGATAATCAAACCTAAAAATGTGCTAAAGGGAAACCGAGACAAGTAATGCATGAACTCAAACTTCTGATCTAACCAGGACCTCTGATGGTCTGGAGCTGGTTTTATTCTTACCGTGAAGTTCTGATTCTTACAGCCAGTGATCCTTGTTCCACAGCTACTCGGGAGCCCTTCCTGCTCCAAGTGACAGTTCACTTCCACAGCTGTGGAGATTTAGAAAGAAGAAGGTTCTTCATTGAAGGGCCTGAGATGCAACCTTCCCTGGACCTTGGAGTAGCATAGGCATATTTCATGGACTATAACGCAGCCCAGATCATTTGGGATTTGGTGACTGTTCCAGAGAGAAACTAGCACAGGAAATCCACTTAAGTGGCCATTAATATTTAATAAACTTTATTCAAACGACAGCTGTCAACCAGACAAGCTTCATGGGTATCTGTTGTTCCCTCAGTTGGCATTGTTGGCTTTATGTATGAGATATGGATCAGATACCAATACTCTTGGTTCACTCTTCAACACTATAAATAACCGTGCGTGCAAGCAATTGCTTAAGCTTTCAGCAGTAACATATGTGACCCTGTGGATACTTGACCTCTTGTCTATCAGCGTAATATCAGCTGTTCTCATATGTTTCAACTCAGCATTCGGCAGATCAGCTGTAAAAGCCATTAATAAGTCATTTGTATTGAAAGGATTCAGAAGTTCCTTTCCTGATTGCATTAAGGTCATTAGGGTTTCTGCTTTTGTAGATGCTGTAGTTAAGATAGATAACCACACACAAATACATGCACAAACAGATTATGTCTTCATACGCATTTCTGAAGGGGAAGCTTATAAATTGGTAAACAGGAATTTTAATGAACTGACAAAATGTAGCGAAAAGATGTGAGAATAACTAATAATGTCAGTCTTCGAGCTTGGCAGGGTAGTGGGGAGCAGAGGAAAAGGATGATTTTTTTTTCATTCCCAGTTTGTTAATAGGCTTTTCTTCAAACGGGATGCTTACAGCTTCTTTCTGCCATGGAAGATGTATGAAATAAATACATTATTCATGTTATCATGGTTTTGGCAAAACTTCTGCAAACAAGTGCCTTTCAGAAGGGAAGAGAAGGAAAAGTCAACCATTTGTTGGAAATATTATTTGATATTTGTTAGAGAAGTGGGAGAAAGAGAACAGTGTTAATATATGCCAATCCCACCAATTGAACTACACAAACTCTGGACCAGTTTACCCATCTCAAGCTTTGCCCTTATCTTCAAGGACTGTATTTATTTCACTGTGAGGAAATGAAAAATATTATTAATGTGATAACCCAATTCTCATTTAATCTAAGGGCACTTTCACCTTTCTTACTGTTGCAAAGAGGCCTTACATATATAAATCATATGTAAATCTAATGATCATTGAAAATAATAAATTCTATTTTTTAACCATGTAAAGAGCACTTAATGCTACACAATGCCCAGAATTCATAAAGGCACTCATTCCCTCTAAAGGCACTGATATAAAAACCATATAAAGTAGATAATATGTGGTACTAAGCTTTGACCAGTAAAGATAGCGTTCCCATCTTCCTATCTTTCCATTTTATTTATTGTGTTCATTCAGTATCAAGTTTAATCTAGATCCAGACAAGAGTCTGCCAATTGCCTGTAAAGAGCCCATTTCAAGGTGAACTACATTCTTCCAGCAATGCAATGTAAATAGTAAATAATAAATTATAAAGAAAAGTTATCTTATGCCACAAAATCATGTCATGCGAACCAGTACTTTGGAGAGGTAGTGCAGTTGCGGTTCATGCTAACAGTTGGTCCAGTGTGGTGTCATTTTCAGAACCATTTAAAAATTGATAGTAAGAATATCAACGCCAGTCCTTAGACTGTGGCCAGCACATCCCCGAGTACTGTGTGGCAGGAGATGAACAATAACAATAACCCCGTCTTTTATTCCTGCGTAAGGAAGAGAGCAGGCAAGGTGCTGGCATTTAAATGGGAACTGATCTCTGAAAGTTTATCGAATGCCACACTTAATTAATTGATCCTCATAAGACCAATGTAAAGTTGGCAGCTACTACACAGTAGTTTTCATGCAGAAGTTTTATACAATAGGAAATTTATCGCTAGGAAAAGTGAGGCAGCAGACGTGATATTCCACAGCCTTCCCCAGGAGCTCTTTGCATTTCTCTCGAAAATTAAACAGCTCCTATCTAGAAAGGCCACCTGGTTTTCAATTTCAGGACCTAACTGTAAGTTTTGGTAACTCATGGGTCATCAAAGCTTAAGGCAATAGTAATGCAGAACAACAAATTTTTTTCATAACTTTATTCCCATTAAACTTCTGACATGTTTAATAAATAATAGAAAATGTTGGCATTTTATATAAGGTATCTATGCCTATATATTTGCTGCTTCTTTTCTAACTTGCAATGTCTAAATACTATTTGAAGAAAAAATGAATGATAACTGTCTAAGCCAGATATCTCACTGAAAAAAATTCATACAGGCACTGAATTTAAAATTGTACTGTTGCCACCATGATTCTACCAAGTTACTTTTTAAAGCTTTTTTAAAATATTTTAGTTTAAAGCAACGTGGCTTTTACTGTGGTGATCAGATTTTGAAGCATATCTTGATGTATAAATTATTGATCAGAAATGTATATATTATGCTGGTAATGTTACAGCCACACAAATATATTCTTGTTTTAGCTATTTGGTCAATTCCAGCATTGTCAGCCAGCAAAAGACATATTAATTTATGTGACATTATCAGAATTTTAGTTTAAAGCAACGTGGCTTTTACTGTGGTGATCAGATTTTGAAGCATATCTTGATGTATAAATTATTGATCAGAAATGTATATATTATGCTGGTAATGTTACAGCCACACAAATATATTCTTGTTTTAGCTATTTGGTCAATTCCAGCATTGTCAGCCAGCAAAAGACATATTAATTTATGTGACATTATCAGAGCAGTATTCCACATGCCTTAATAGGTCTTATCTACCTCTAACTTCTATGCTTCAGTGCATCTAAATAACCTGAAATTTACCACCTCGTGCAAAAGAACAGTAATTACTGTATAGACTGCAGAAAGAGAAAACTTAAGAAATAGCTAAAGGCTCACTCTTTTGAGCTGGTTTAAGACACAGCAAACTGAGGCAGGATTTTGATCCCTGACACCTGCTTCACATGGGCCTTAGGCTCATGAAGTTGGTGAGGATATTCCAGCTGAGTTCTATGGATCTGGATAAGGATTTGTGCACTGTAGAAAATACATTAGACCAGGTATAGTAAATTCATTCACAGCAGGCACAGCATGCTGCAGTTTAATCTCTTTTCACCAATGGACCAAGGCTTATGTTGCTTAAGTGCTAATATGCTAATCCCAACTTCTGGCACCAAGAGGTTAATATGATGCCTCTGCTTTAGTAATTATCACTAAGACTGACTTACACATTAATGGAAAATTGACGAAACTCTTTAGCAATTGTAAGACCCTCTGGAAAAAATATACAATTCATTCCTAAACTAAATCTGATAAGCAAATAATTTAAGTCATTTGTCAAATTCAAAAGCAATTGGGAACTCCAAAATAAATATTGCTTTTCTTTCCAGCTACAGAGTTAGAAACTAAATGAATTTTAATAAAAAACAATGCTTTGTATTGGAGAGGGCACTGCGGCTTTTTCTGTTTGACAGGGTATTTCAGAGGAGACGTTTTCCTTTGATGTGAAGAAAAAAAAACCTAATCCTTTTCATCCCAGCTTCCAGATTTGGCGTGCAGCTAGTGACCCTACTAACATTGCTGACGTTTAACACTTTCAATGCGATTTTCTTTGCACGTTTTCATGTTAGCAATGATGTTCGTCATATTGAAGGACTAACTGTAAGTGGAAGGATCAGACAATGAAAGTGCATCTGTTACTCACTTTCTTTACTGGCACCATTTTACTGTTTGGATCTCTGATTTTCACTGAGAGAGATTTGGAAACTGTATTCCTCTTTTACAATTTCTCATGCCTTTATGAGAATTTCTTACCCAAATCATGCTGCTCTAAAACAAGCCTCCCGCTGATAAAAATCCATAGAAATTGCCTTTTATCTTGTTGAGTTACATATCGCATGCTTCCCCCAACAGATGTATTAAATATGCACAGTAACATCACACAGTTGCTATATGAGTGCTTTCTCTCATAAATCAGATTCGGTGTCAGACTGTATCTATAATATGTACATTTGAAAACGTGTTTGTGGCAGTGATGAAAATGTCTGTCCTGGCTCAGCCCGAGCACATAGACAGGTCACTCAACAGTCCCTCCCATTTTGGAAGTGTCAGTACAGACACCTACAGCAAAAGGGCCCTGTTCAGAGCTGGAGGTCATGGGCAAATTTGGTCTAAGCATCCTTCTTCCTGCTTTGTTGACTCGACTTTGTAGACTTCAATGTTTTGTCCATTTTGCTCTCCTGGAGTATATTATCAAGAATATTGGTTTCATCTCAGAGGGAGGTGATTACATGCCGCCAGAAAGATCCTGGAAGTGAACCAGGATTTGGAAATGAAGCAGGGAGCTGATCATTTGAGCATAAATGTATCCACAAACAGTGATGTCAGGGCTGGTGGAGGATGGTATATTTCCCTCAGTCACTGGGAGTTAATATAGTCCCGTATTTCTAAATAATCCCAGTCTCATGTCAAACCAGATTCCTTTTGAAATATTACTATTAAGACAGAAGATGAGATATTATGGGTTCTGTTAGAGGTAAATATAAACAGGAGCTTAAAGATGAGGAGTGTTTTCTTAGATGCTGAAAAATTCAGCATCAGAAAAACTCGAGATCCCAAATTTTTAAAAGCACCTCAAACATTCCTGTGCTTTGACTCCTTAATCTCCACATCACATACATTTCTGCATCTTGTATGACAGCAAAAGCAGTATTGCCACTTATTTGCTTTCAGACTAACATTAACTTTTCTGTCATAATGTCAAATGTAGTGTACTGAAGGCAACAAATCACCTCCCTCCAACTTCCTATCCTTCAAAGGAGCATGGGACAATTATAGGAGCATGTACTTCCATGACTACTCAGATAAACAATTTTGCAAAAAACCCGAACTGCAGCCATGGTGCCACTGCCATGTTTCTATTAACAGCAGTGAAATACATCGATATCAGTTAGCTTATAGGTATAGTAAAACAGGTATTTTCCCATAAAAATGTGTTTCTCATTAGATTATTTACAGAAAAGTAATTGGTCATGAAGGACACAGAATAAAGCAGAAGCAATTATAATCTGCAAGATCAGTAATAAATAATCCTTTTGAAAGAACATAGCTGTATGTTTACATCTGAGAGAAACCATACATAACAGTGTATGGTAATATTACATATATTCCTTATACACAGTGGTTCCGGTTTATTACAGGTGTAACTGACTGGTGCCTGAATTATACTGTCCTCTTCGAGTACTGCCATTATTCTTTGTAAACTACTAGAAGTCACATGGTTTTGTCATATATATTCCACAGTAAAAGATTTTTCAAAAATATTTACTTCGTTTTGATTAGCACTTCTGACTGAATGATAACACAAATTTTTGTCTTTATGACTTTCTCATGCAGCGTTACCCCTTATCATAAAGACCGTGCAAAATAATCACATTGCCCTTACAGCAAATTTTTGGTTTTCTGGTGGTGGGGCATTTTTTTATGTGGCTTTCAGGAAGTGGAAGTAGAAGTACATGTAATCAGTGTGTAGATAGAAGCAGTTGTAAAGACCCCAAAGCCTCCATTCCAAGTCTTTATCATAAATTGCCAGATGATAGCAGTTAAAAGAAAAAAAAAAAATGTATTATGAAATTGTCAGCTATGAAAGATGCTTCCTGAGGCATAGCCAGAGTATAATGTATTTGTTCCATGTTCAAGGGTTCTTTGAAGATGAATTTTATTGTCCATAATCTTGCTGCAAATAGCTGCATTATAGCTGTTCATACCTGACAAATTTATTTTCAGGTTTATTTCTTGTCTTAAGCTTGATTGAGCTGTAGAAACTCTGCTGTATAGCTGCAGTCATGGAAACCTCTGGGGTTTCTGTGGCCTGGCCATCAGTTTGACAATCAGGAAGATTCAACAGACAATTTGGTCCTTCTTTTGCAACTATTCAACACTGATTTCCCCTTCTACAATCAACTCCTCATTGTCCATACATTTGGGGAACAGCTGTGTCTAATAATAAGTCATTTCAGGGTAAGGCCTGATACTGCCTTCTACTGCTTCATGTTCTGCTTGGCTTCTAGAAATGGCCACCCTCTGAGGAGGTGGAACCCGTGACACAGGACTAGTGGCTCTTAGAGACTGGCCATCTGCGCCTCTCATCACAGTGCATTTGGAGCATAAACGTGGACTAAAAAGTAGCTCACCTATGGCTTCACTTAACAGTAGGAGAAATAGCTACAATGTGTGGACACGTGAACACGCAGGGGAACACTGTAATACATCATTTGTCCCTGATGCAGTGTGCCCTCCAGCTGGAGAAGTTCTGTTTCCAACATAGACCTGGGTCTCAATGGCAAAAAAAAGCCCCAATGTACCGCTTTGGTTCATGTGGGCACAGCTATCATCTAAATTAGGCAACATTTTTCTCCTCTAAGGTAATATGCTTATGAAATTTAATTAGTGTGAGGCACAACCATAAATCCTAACAGTTTCTGTAGGGATTTCTACCAAGGGTGGAAACTGGTTTTGTTCTCAGGAAATCAAAGGGAAATTTGTTGTTGCCTTTAACCAGAGTGCACAAGTGGAGTATCAATTTATGATAAAGACTTGGAATGGAGGCTTTGGGGTCTTTACAACTGCTTCTATCTACACACTGATTACATCTACTTCTACTTCCTGAAAGCCACATAAAAAAATGCCACTACCACCAGAAAACCATCCTGACCAGGATGGAACAACCCACAAACAAGAAGCTCTGATGCAGTTCAGGTGTCAGTGCAGATCCAGTCTAGAGTTTTTTCTCTCTGATGAGCTAATCCAGGATCTCAAATACAAAGATACCCAGGAGAGCAGCCAAAAAACTAGGTCCTGATATTAAAGGTATAGACTACTGCCATAGGACAACAAGGGTAAAGCCAAGAAACAGTTAATAGAAACCTATCACGTTCTTAGACAATTCCTAAAATTCAAGAAGTTATAATTTCTGAAATTATATATCTTATTTTTATATGTATTTAAAATAACATAATTTGAATATAATTTTAAAACTGCTGATCTCTTCTGTAAAGAATTTAGAAAAACTAAACATATATACTATAAGTTTTGCAAATTATGAGGAAAATACAAATGTCTGAATAGAATTGCATCACATTGATATTTTCAGTTAGGTGTGAATGTTTCAAATCATCTACATTATTACTCCTGATAGCTATAGATACAGAAATAATATTATCTTACACATTCATGAAGCAGAGAAGATAATTCATCTATCACAACTTGGAATTTCCTGAGGCATTGTGTAGAAATCAAATACTCCATACTGTTCTATAAGCTGTTTCAGGGAGCCTTCCCATGTGATAAAGCTGTACTATTTATTACATTTTTAGATGAATGTCCATAGAATCTCACCAATTCCTCTTTTGTCCTTTTAAAATCCTATAGGACATTTCCATAAGGATGATTTTTAAAGTTGCTTAGCAGCCAGAGCTCTCGCTAAAGCTTCCAGGGGTTGGTCAGAAAATCAGCAGGCTATGCCAAGAGCATTAAGACAGCATTTTTACATTCACGTATATTCATTCCATGGGAAACAAATGGGTTTTTACTAAACATGTGTTGTGACAACAGGAATATTGTGTCCTTATCAACAACTGCATGATAAAACGGAGACATCTACTGGTTGAAATACAAAATAGGAAAAATATCAAAACATCTTTTGTGGAACACTAGACTAAGGCTTGTCAGACTTCCTTCCTTTGCTTCCTCACTCCACTGCTGAGGTCCAAAACCTGCTCTTCTTTACACAGAGAGCCTTCCTCCCTTGGTGATCAGCACATTCCAAATAAAGCTTACCAAGATAGTCAAACTCCACTTGTGCACTCTGGTTAAAGGCAACAGCAAATTTCCCTTTGATTTCCTGAGAACAAAACCAGACCTTGTGACACAGGTAGACCGTGAGTGTTTGAAGCCTAATAGACATTTATATGTGACCGGACAAAACCAGTCTTTTCTGCAGAGCAGTGAATATGCAGTCCTGCTTCTGGCCAATCCACACTTTAGGAGAAAACAGACATTCCTTGAACACCCAGCACCTGCCCACGTTATTCATGCTAAAAGCGGCGTCTAAAACACAGCCCTAAATTGGAAGGTTCACATAACTTACAGGCTTTTTCCTATCTAGTATGCTGTTAGTCTGAGCTCACAGCAGCATGAGCAGTACCTTTTAATAATATTTTAATAACAGATGGTATATTTTGTCCATCAGATCTTTATTCAATTACAATTTGACCTTTCTAAATATGATGTGAGGACATTTATATATTTGTTTGAAGAGCATTGGTACTCTGTGGATGTGTTACAGAACACATCACACCTTAATAAAGGCTTGAAACTGGAGCATTACAGATGAAGTTTCAAAAGTAATTCTGGAGGGACATATAAGATAAGGAAAAGTTTCTAACCCAAATTCTGGATCTGAACCCTGTTGCTCAGCATCCAGCCCGGCCAAAGAGCTGTTCTCAATCTCATGCCTACCTTTGCAAATTTTGGCTGTGTAGCCACAGCAGGAGGTAAAACTCCTAGCAGCATAGCTTTCAAAGTCACTGGAGAAAAAAAAGCGTTCTTACCACATGAAGGACAAACTTGAAAAGGAGGGTAAGGAATTCTACTCAAACTATGCAGCTCTGTTCCCAGATCCATCCCATTAGTCTTGTCATGGTAGCTCTACCAGCACTGTGTTCCCATGGGTTAAAAAAAGTCCAGAATAGGAGCACTCCAATAAAGCTTGGCCATCCTCTGCATCAGCTCTCAAAGAATCTGACTCCATCTTTTCCTGAATGTTTGGAATTCCAGGAGCTGCTAAAGTTGAAACATTAGAAGTTAATAATCACTGGATTCACTACCAGCAATAGCGATAAGATCTGATTATATTACCTGCTTACATTATCTGATGGGGTCAGGATGTGCAGGATGAATATTTATTGCACCTTCAGAGGCTCTCTGAATCTGTGTCTAGTTTAGGCCTTTCTTAAAGTATCCTGTTTTCCACCAGGCTGTCTAATGCTCTGAAGTGCCATTTTAGCTATCAGTGGCAAAACCCATTCTTCCTGAACTACATCCTTTCTAACAGAAACAAGATTAAGGCAAAAATGTTACAAAAGATCCATCATCCAAATGATTTGTGTTAGGCTAACCCTCACCCAACTAATTTAATCAGCTCTCCAGCTGCTTTGGATCATGGTAGGGGAAATCAGAGGCTGAGTTCCATGAGTTTATTCAGCAGACTGCTTTCTGCTGTAGTGTTACTCCAAACAGCCCTCACGTGAGTTCTCCATCCAATTTCTGATGATGTTGAAACTTAAGCTGCTTAAATATTTTATGTAAGAATCACAATTTCCATGCTGCAACAACTACATTGGTTTTGCTGTCCTTGATGGTTTATTTAGAACTAGTATAAATAGGGCTGCACGCCACCACAGTCTGCAGTGTAGACATAGCCTATGAATGCTACCTTTTACTTTACATTTACAGAATACTTTGGCTTTACTAACTACTTAGTTTCTTCTCCTCCAGTTTCTTAAGTTGTCAGCTTTGCTTCTCAGTAACATGTCTTCATGAGAAGCTCAACATGACCCAGTAACGTGTGCTTGCAGCCCAGAAAGCCAGCCATCCGCATCAAAAGAAGCGTGACCAGCAGGTCGAAGGAGGTGATTCTCCCCCTCTACTCCGCTCTCGTGAGACCCCACCTGGAGTACTGCGCCCAGCTCTGGGGCCCCCAGCATAAGAAGGATGTGGACCTGTTGGAGAGAGTCCAGAGGAGGGCCACGAATATGATCAGAGGGCTGGAGCATCTCTCCTATGAAGACAGGCTGAGAGAGTTGGGGTTGTTCAGCCTGGAGAAGAGAAGGCTCCTTACAGCAGCCTTCCAGTACCTGAAGGGGGCCTGCAAGAAAGCTGGAGAGGGACTTTTTACAAGGGCATG
>NW_008794595.1:2725340-2727559 GCF_000699145.1 Aptenodytes forsteri | reverse complement strand
CCCCTCCCTGGAAGTGTTCAAGGCCAGGTTGGATGGGGCTTTCAGCAACCTGGTCTAGTGGAAGGTGTCCCTGCTCATGGCAGGGGGGGTTGGAACTAGGTGATCTTTAAGGTCCCTTCCAACCCAAACCATTCTATGAGTCTACTGAAATTGGTGGGAAATTTTTATAACACATCTACATCTAACCAAATCAATTTTCTTTCTTTATTGACTGGATTAAGACTAGAATCTTACTTAAACTGCTGCACATTTTTTCATCCCCTAGAATTAACTTTCCCTAACACTGTATTTAACTTTTAGGGTTTTATTTAAGAAAAGAGATTCTAAAATTTAAAAGTTAATCAAAAGCAATATGCAGTGAACCATGGACAGAAAAAATACTTTAAAATAGCAGTAAGAGATTGAACAATTAATCAGTTCCTTCTTTCATAGGGAAGTTATGAATGGATAATCAAGTGATCATATTATTTGATGACTGTGCTATCAGAATGTTTTGGTAGGATTGTTGTGTAGTTAGAATAATTAAACTTACTGTAAAAGAAATTAAAGCATATTAAATATTAATAAAACATACCAAAAAGAGAAAATATGAACTATGGGGAATTGAATATTGTTTAATGATTTATAACAAGATAGGCAAAAAATAAAAATATTATATAGCAGGACTTGACTCTAAAGTTAAATCAATGTTCTTTTTTAGATATATTTATAGTAAATTTTATTAATTCAAGGAGCTGAAAACCCCAAAGAGAATTAAGTCCTTTAGGTTGTGAATGGAAAATGTATAGATGGCAATTTTTCCCAACGGGATAGGATTAATTCCCTCCAAGAACTGCAAAATCTAAAGGCTGATAAACAGGTCTATCTATTTTCTTCAGCTTGATCTCTCTCTCTCTTTTTTTTTTCTTTTCTTTTTTTTTTAATGTCTATTAAGTAAGTCCATAGTCCCCATGGTTATGGGCATAGTCTTTGAAGCATGAAATGAGCGTAACTAAGAAATCAATGTCTGCTAGAATTTGATAGCATCCTAAAACGCATGATATGATAGGAAAGGTTCATGTATTTCTGTTGAAGTTATAGTTAATACTTTAAATGTCATAAATGTGAGCCTATGTAGTTATGAGAAAAAGTATCATATTGAGTATATTTCCAGCAGAAGTCTAAAATGGTTATAGGGAAAAGGGAGAAAGAAAGGAAAGTCACCTTACAGTTAGTAAAAAAGAAGACAGTTAAAATATGCAGGCCTTTAACTACACATGACTGTACTGCAAAAGAGGAAACAACAGCATGGATTCATTTCCCTAACAATTTCTCTGATTCCACAAGTGTGGGAAATATTGGCATAAGCTTTATATAAACCTATAGATTGATGTAGACGTTTTATATAGAGCTGCAGTTCTGAAATATATATAGAAATTGACATGAAGCCAAGATAGAAAAATTATTTTAAAAGTGTGAGTAAAGATTATGTCTGAATTTTGTGCCTGTCATAATTTCAAGTAGGCTGAGTAGCAAATCTCTTTGCTAGATAACAGTAGTCTTCAGGTGGGAGGTCATCCTTACTCACTGTATTATATTACTAAAAGACAGTCTCAGTCAATGGTAAAAAGATGATAGAATGAGAATAGTTTAAACAATAATCTTGATACGGTTGTCAGCAAATTAGACTCAAGTGTACGGTCCTGGTTAATAATCAGAGGTCTCAGCTTAAACGAATTCCATTAAAACCAAATGGCAAACAGTGAGAACCAAGAAATTTCATTTCTGATTTCCAAAGCATTTCTTTTTGAAATCAGTTACATCCAGCTTTCTGTTTTATGTTGAATGTTAATATCAAAATGAGTAGCATCCGAATAAATCTGTACATCAAGTGTGTTGATTCTCCCCATTATATCCATCCAACAGCCTATACTAGAACTTCTCAGAGCTAAACCCTTGCGTTTTGATTTTTCATTGCTCCTGCTTGTTTACCTCCACCATGATTTGCCGGGTGTTTTTAATAACTTATTTAATGGCAAGCAGTAAAAAGAAATCTATCACCTCTGGAGACATTTTCCAGCCTGCTTCAGTGGTATTTTGTCTAAGAAACAAATCCTGTGCCAGCATTATCTTTATTTTGCCAGTATGATCTTTATAAATTGCATACTTTCCATACCTTCATGTATTTAAGGCGATAGGATAAAAGGGTTCTGCAGCGAAGGTGGGTGCTCCACGACAGC
>NW_008794595.1:2694544-2725275 GCF_000699145.1 Aptenodytes forsteri | reverse complement strand
CCCCACTTCCTTTGCATCCGACCGTCAGCCCAGCTGCTTGCTGGAGATAACCTCCTCGTTGGGGTTTGGGGGCAGGGCTGTTTGGGGTTTTTTTGCAAATGAAGTCCTTGCTACTGAAGCCACTGTCTTGTGCTTGCAGGGAGTGCAGGACAGATCTTGCACGTGGTCTGCTGTGCAAAAGAGTTGGAAACCGCAAGCTCCTTGTCAGGACTTGGACGGAAATTTTGAAGATTCTAGTACATTCATCTAAGTAATAATATCAGCTTTCACCACCCGAAAATTGGACAGCTAGTACAAAACACAACCTAAACATAAGAAACATGCCGGCCGTGGTCATCACAAGGCTTAGAAAACTTCTGAATGAGGACAGGCAGGGACTTTATATTAAGGACAGCTCATTCATTTTTGGTAAATTTAGCTGACTTTTCTTACGCACATGGACAAATTGTTTCATCTAAAAATAATATTTAGGGAGGTCAAAAAGCTCTGCAGACACAAAACTATTTTAAAATAAAGCCTTTGACATGACTCTGGAAGTTAATTTTTTGTGTTTATCTGTAATGGGGGGTTAAATCTCTCCATTCTTATAAAGCAAAGAAAGCTTTAGCTAGATATACTTTTTATTTTCACTGTAACCTGCATTACATTAAATGATTTAATTGATTAAAGTAGTTACGCTATAATTTCAAGTAGGTACTAGCTCCACTTTTGTCAATAATATGACAGACAAATTCATGGGCTAATCCAATTCCTAGTGAAAAAAAATTAAGCAATTCCCATTCACTTACACTGACTCTGGATCTGCCATTTCTTCTACATTAAGTCCTAGTGGGCAGTTTGCTATTTATCATGAAATAATTGATTTCATGTCTCCAGCTGAGATAGCCTTTTGCTGTTCAACAAAAAAATATTAGAACTGACTTGATATGGATTTTAATCTGTTAACAAGCCCAAAGTAATGCTCATTAGCTTTGTGCTAAATAAACAGTATTCAGGGTTGTCTCCGTTGATGCTGAACTGAATACATAGGTCTCTTCCCAAACTATGAAGACTGCCTTCATCTGTGACTCCTTAAGGTCTCCCATCGTTGCCAGTCTAACGGATACCCCCAGTATGATCCTCAAATTTTGCTCGTAATTAATTACAGTGGGTTTCTTCAGGGCTGTGCTGAAGATCCAGCAAATAGTCACACTTGCAATCCATTGCCTATTACTTGTACCTAGTGCAATTTCTCTGGTCTCCCAAGATCTCTGTTACCACTTTTTGGACACAATATTTAGTAAATACATCCTGCAAATTTTATCAATGTTGTACTTCATTTTCTACTAAGTAGCTAATGTGTCACTAGTGTTCTAATAGCCTTTAATGGCCCCCACGTTCAGATTCGCAGACACTCAGTCCACATTCCCAGGGTTCTCATTTTCCCATATTATCCACTGGAAGATTGCCTTATACCAAGCCACCTCCATATTCAGCCATAATCAAATGCTCAAAACCACATTTTACTAAATCCCAGTGCTGAAATTCTAGGTGGTACAAACCCCAAGGTCATCCTTCCCTAAAGCAGTATCAAGTCATTAAGTAAATGCAGTTTGCCCACCACGGAGTGCAGGAGGGACATATTCTATTGCTGTTATCCTAATAGCATAAATACAAAAAACAGTAATTTACGTGTAACAGAATGTGGGATAGATGTATTTTATTACTGTTAATTGAAACCTGAAGTATACCAGGCTTCTCTCAAAGAACATGGGGTCCTTTCCTAAGCAGATTTATCCCCTCTGAGAGTCTAGGTCTTCCAAGGCAAATATTAGTCTATGGAATAGGAAGGTCAGCACAAAGTGGAAGAGGGATAGATATGGAAAGGCTTTGTGAAAAAAATGGAGTTGACGCAGGGCTCTCAAGCAGGAAGAATATCAGCTACACAGAAGGGCTTTATGACTGAACTTCTGAAGTGAAGGATGTGCCAAGACAGCAGTAGTTTCTCAGGTCAGGTAAACCTAACGGAGTCAGTTCAAAATACCTTGCCTAGATATAGCTGTGCTTGAAGAAGTTTGAGTGACCCAGTGGTAAAATCTCAGCTTTAACTACCTGTTACCAGCCCTCCCGATAGACTTATCATCATTATGATCATGCTGACATTATTGTCATTAGTCTCCTGTGCACACTGGAATTGGTATGCAGCAAACTACTACCTCCCTTGAGCCTGGTCAGACACAGACCTGAAGGACACCGCCATTACAGAAGCAAAGGCAGTCCCTTTGACTACCTGCCCTCAGCTTCACTACTACACGTGTTGGCTCCCAGTCTGGGAGATCTTGATAGGACAGCACATCCCTGGACATATGCCACTTAAGAAATGACTACTTAGGTAGAGTCACCACTGAACTTCATGGAACCATGAATAAACATCTAGAAGTCCTTGAATTCACTAGCTTAATGGGAACTTGGGTCTGTCAAGCTGAACTGAAGACAGAGCAGTGGCTGCTCATCTACTGATGAACTAGTAGCCACTTCTCATCTCTAAAGATATGATAGGGAGTGTCTATGGAGCTAGTCATGAAATCTTTAGTGAAAACCTCCTAAATGAGCATTTCTAGACTAAGCTTTTAAGGTGACAGTCATCTCAGTGCAAAGAGACAAAAAGAAAAGACTGTGCATCACTTACTTAGGCACCAGATAAGTACAACAGTAAGAGCTTAACCTTCATATGTGGAGGTTAATGTCATGCTTAATGAATATCCCTGAAAGATCAATGAAGAACATTCAAATTGAGTCCTTAAAAATATTAATAATAATGATCTAGGAAGAAGTGGAAATGAAAGGTCAGAATTCTAAATAATGTCATCAAGGAAGGAGATCAAGAGTAGCAGACAGAAGCTGTTCAGTGATTACACATGCTGTCAGAGCCATTATCAGATGTGTTCCTGAAAGGGCAACTGTGATAGAGCTGCAAGCTGAACTAAATTTATGTTATTCTGTTAAATTATCCCCCTCTCCTCCATCTTATTTTTCAAAAATTAAACACACTGTTCTATGTGGAGCTGTTAGACCTGTGCCAGGAGTCTGCAATCAGAGGTTTTTCTAGAGAGGTAAAAAGAGATGAAAGGTGTACTCTGAAAGGGTAGATGTGCAGAAGCAGTGGCAATTTTCCACTTGTAATGATGGTTTGCAGGCCCTGTAAGATAACTACAAAGGATGTCCATTTTCAGACTTTATGACAGAATGGTATAAACTTCTTTCTTACTATATCATGAAATTCTGTCTTCACTCTTGCAAGTTCTGACTCAGCTCTAATAATGACAAAGCGGAGGCTGAGGTCAGAGTACCTGACCCGACTGGAGGCTGATGTCTTACTTGTTCCTCAGTAATAGTTTTAGGATAATTTTAAATTGATGCCTAGGTCTAATTTTAGTAACTGGCAATGAATTTTTCCATGACTTAAGACAAGGAGTATTTGCAAACATATACAATACATCTATTCTTACATAATTTTCAGTGTTGCAGAGCTATTAAGATTGGCTAGAATTGGCATGCTTAAGGCTTGCCATAACTCCATCGCGTTCCAATTTGGAACAAATCCAAGTAGGGTGTGTCCCTTATTTGTCTCCTTTTTCATGTCTCCTGGGCAAGGACCTTATGTTAATAAAGAGCATTAGCCAGTAAGGGCCATACTCTGTTATCAGTAGCAAAATGTCTTGCCTCTTTGCTGAACTTTTGCAGTGTGGCCTGTTGAAACCTCAGTTTCAAAGTAACAGACTTGTAAGTCTGCCAGACTGTTCATGATGTGAGCTGTGACACACAGGTACACATTTTGAATGCAGAACTGCTAGCAGGCGGGTGTGAGCTGAATACAGTCCTCTCTGCAGAGCAGCACAATGTAGAATCGTCGGCCAGAAGCCAGAGGTGATGCTTGT
The DNA here is from genome assembly GCF_000699145.1 of Aptenodytes forsteri. NCBI lineage: Eukaryota > Metazoa > Chordata > Aves > Sphenisciformes > Spheniscidae > Aptenodytes > Aptenodytes forsteri. The sequence continues at coordinate 2,721,358 of NW_008794595.1, read as the reverse complement.
AACTGGGAAGTCCCAGGGACACAATGAAGGGAGACAATGAAAAGACCAGGGACAGAGATGCTGTCTCATGACCTTGTTCTGCAGTGTCTAAGCAAGGAACAGCGGTGGCAGCTGCTGAAGGCAGTGCCATGGTGCTATACTGATAAGTGCTATTATTAGCTGGTAAAATATCCTTGTACTTATGCAGTTTGTACAAGCGTAAAAATGTGCTTCTCCTTTGCATTGTTGAAGGAAAGCATAATGGCCCCTTCCTCTAAATATCAACAGACTGATGTCCTGACTATTCTTGAAATTCCTCATGTGATAATGCTTATAGTTGGAAGGCAGCTCAATTTGTAGTGTTGTCTTTGCTGTTCCAATGAGCACCTCATTTGGATAGTCCCAGGTGTCAAGAACAGGACACGCACAGGTTTAGGCAGATGTACAAGACTGCTCCTACAGAGCAAAACTTTTTGTTCCATTCAGTTGCAAACTCAGTGTCACAATCTGAAGACTGTTGACAGTAAAGGACACTGCTGATTTAAACTGATTTCCATGAACTTCCCATCAAGCCTACAAATATCTTCCACTTTCATGGGCTTACTCCCTCAGAGAAATTAAAACCTCCATGATCTGACCTTCTGCTTCTGCCGGCGTGGCTGTGAGTCGGTGGATTGTCTGGGCGCAAGCTGGGAGCTCTGTGCTGCAGGCTAAGGACACTTTTATGCAAGATACAGCATGGCCTGCTGGCTACAGCACTTGGTAGCTCTCAGGTTTCTCTGAAGAACCTAGACCAACTCCAGCTATCTATCTGCCCAAATCTGGATCTAGACAACTCTTTCCCAAGAGCAGATGCTTCTGAGAATAGATAGCTAAGTGCCCAGAAACTTGCTACAGTTCTCCAGAAACTGTTATCAGAAGTCTTTCAAAAGGTGAACAATGACTATTTTTTCTGAGCTTTTTTCTAAAGCCAGAGCTAAAGATACTGCCTGAGCACTATATTTGAAGATAGTATCATACATTTAAATGCAGAAAGAGAAGAATATGTAACCGTCTGATAAATTTCAGTGCCTATGGAGGCTAGAGATTTGAAAAGTAATGAGACTATATTGTTGTCTGTTATTTAAATGGTCTAGATCCCACCCTAGATCCCACCCGGGAACAAAAACTACGGAAACTACATTGCTAATACGGTTTTACCTGATTACAGATTGAAACCTATATTAATCAAATATACTGCACTGGCTGTTAGATATGGCTCAACTGAACTTTCCCTGAGCAGCTATACTTTAGTGTAAGCCTAATGTATACTTTTTCTCTGCTTTATATAACAATAGCACTGGCATGCTGTCAGGAGCCTTTTCACAATATCAGTTGTTGCGGAACTGCAAGGAGCAATTTGAAGCCTATTCCATTACACCTTTCTTTTCTGCCTCGGTTTGTATGCTCATTCTATGCAGAAATCCTCACAGTGCTGGCAATAATGAGATGAATGCACAGGAAAAAAAAGCCAGGTTTTACTGGCAATTTAATACTGGGAAACCACTACATTTTCAGATTGCTACCAATTCTTGCCCCCACAAACTCAGAAACAACAGTATCTGGAGTAGCCTGTTAAGACTGCATCGTTAAGTCAAGGAATGTTTTACTATTCATTGCATCAGCAGCAGATTCAAATGTCTCATATCCAGCCCATGAGAAAGGAATTTAAATATGTCCATTCTTTTAGAACCATTTTGCAATTTATAAGGAAATCTTTTTAAAGTTTAATAAGAGATGGATTTTTATGTGGTTTTGTAGAACCATAGCTAAATGACATAAACTGCCAGAATCTCTCATTTAAACAGAATATTGTTTATATTCTGAAATGCAGATTAAATATAGTGTGTCAAGAATTATATAGCTAAACGGGGGTCATAGAGTGATTACCTGGAGTACGCAAAATTTTACAGGCATTCCAGTCCAGAATACAGTTCCAGAAACATGCCCAGAACACGGGAAGTTTTGCTGGTAAAGATTCAGTCAGCTGAGGTTTTGTTTACTCTTCTGTACCAGCATAGCTAGCCGAGCAGACTGCTACAGGCCCTTCTTACAAACTCAGTGCTTTTGTTAATACAAGCTACATCTGGTCTGTGAGGATTTACCAGCATAATACTATCTGCAAAGTATTCTTTATGTAGACTCGGAATAGGGAGTCCCTTTTCTTTTCTTCTTCTTTTTCTCATAGTTGCTATTGTTCTTCCTAGTGATCCCCTGCCATTCTTTGCCTAATGAGTTGTAAAATCTAATCGACTGCAATAATTAAAACATACTGTGTGTGGAATGATGCACAACTTTAATTACACAACAAAGTCCCAGACAAACAAAAGTTTGAGATTCTTACATTAGAAGAAACCAAAATACTTTCTTTTGCTGTAAATTTTTTTCACCAAGAACAGACTCATGCTTATAGATGATATGTATAAAACACTAAAAATTCCAGGCCTGCTGTGCTGTAGATTTTATTCAAATAGCTGGCAGAGTTTAGGCTTGCGTGTTACCAGCATATGAATGAATGGCTGGAATGAACAGATAGATGGTTGGTGTCAATAAAACAACCTGGGTGGCAACTCTGAACAGGAAAGTTTTGTATTCAAGACCTATAAAATGCACAGACTTTTAGCATTGTCACACAGTGTAAGAAGGGGTGCTATACTTTGACTCACCTCTTTTCTAGGATTTTTTGTACGCTGGTGAACATTCAGGCATAGAATAAATTCCCTATGACAGACTGAAACGCCAGTGTTTCCTAATTAAAACCAGTTTGATGACAATCAGGCAGATACGTTCTTATGATTTTATTTTTTAAGAACAACGCATGTCAAGTAATTGTGTCCTCATGTTGTACAGCTTTTTCCCATGCTGTTATTTACATTGTGATGCCGGCCCCAAGGCGGAAGCAATCAGTTTGACAGAAACTGAAAGCTCAACAATTCAGATCTGTGCCGTGTTTATTTGTTCTTTGCATTCTGAAATATAATTATGTTACTGAGTATGTTGGAGAACTCAACCACGCATTAGTTATTTCACAGTAATTTCAGTGAAGTGGAGAACCTAGTATACTTTATTTAAGCTTCAAACTTTTTCACAGTGAAATCTGATACAGGCAACTTTCACAGTTTGAAAGGTAGTTATTGCTCTCCAATAGTGCTGCCTTTTGTCTGCCTCTGTCCTAGCTACAGGGCCTCACAAATTGCATTATTCAGCCCTGCCTAGGTATGCAGTGTTATTGCCTTCATTCTTTACTAAGATTGACTTCTTTTGCTGTTGTTTTAAAGGGATGTATAGCCCTTCTAAATAGGACAGATTAACCAGAATAAGTTTTCTGAATGGGCTGTATGAAGGATGAAGACAGGTGGTCCACAACTCACTTGGCAGGAGAAATAAATGGATCTTATTCCTCCAATAAATATGGCTAAAAAAAAAAAGAAAAGCAGAAGCAGCACTCGTAGGGAGAGATACAAATCTGTTTGGAATACTTCAAAATATGAAAGGTGCTACCTGTTCTGTGCTATTATTAGCTGAAAAAGGCCAAAGATAGCACCTAAGTACAAGATGATGCCAAATACGGACCCTCACACCATGAGCAATTTCAGTTTGTGCTTAGAGAGCTGAATTTGTGCTTAGTAACCCCCTAGCTGAAACAGGCTTACTGCTATTTTTCTCAAAGTTACAGTGAGGCGGCCTTTCCATCTCTGGAGCCGTTATCACCACTGTGACCAATCTCTCCCCATATACTCATCACACCTGCATTCTGCTCAGCTGCATTTCACTCTTCTTGGGCATTACAGCAATTTTGTCAGACTTAGTGTGTCCTTGGAAGTACACCAAACATCACCAAATGGATGTAACAGTACCATTTCTGAGAAATGAGAGCAAATGCTTTTATGAATGAGCTTAAGCTGAGCTTTAAAACAAAAAACAATTTATTTTAGTATTTCTAATAGAAACCTGGATTTACTTAGGACTTTCAACCAAAACAGTATATTTTTTTCCAAGTAAAGTGTTATAATATTTTTTGCATCACTTCTTTAACACTTTGCGCACTATCTCAAAGCTGCCCATATTCCTTCAAGTATAAATAACTAAACTTCGTAGTAAAACCATTAGGTTCTCTGATAGATTCATTTCTTTTCTCATAATATTGGTTCTGTAAACGAGAATGACCAGCTATTCCACGCAAAATGGAAGGCTGTGAGGTATGGAGGTGCCTGAGCTTGATCAAAATTAATGACAAAATATTTCAGAAAACCTATCTCCTGAGACAGACATTGAAACATTATTTCTAGGAAGCATTCGTCTACTTATACATTTTAATCATGATGAGAAACTGGGTTCACCTTCATACTACTGCTTACTTCTTAACATCTTGCTCTCAGCCTAATTCAGGGCCAATGCCTTCAATTCTTGCAGCACCTGAAACTCGTCTAGACATGACAATTCAGCAGGATTAGTCTCCTGAACAATGCTTCTTGGTTTTTTTTCTTAACTTTGACTTTTGGCTCATAAATTTACGCACGGCTAGGAAGGTGTGCACTATGTAGTACTAAATTGACAGCTTGCACACGGTATTTCCCAATCACTTCTCTGCACTGTGTCAAGTTTTACATAATTATACTTAATGCAGAAAATTAATAATGTTCTGCGCATTAGCAGGAACTTTATATCCTTCACTTGGTACCTTGCAATAATAAATATCACCTCCCATTGTAATTTAAAAATGGTAAGACAGTCATGGCTTGCTTTCTGAAATGAACTGGCTTACTGCAGGCAGTAAACCCATCAGGGTTTGACCGTGTCTAAGATGATTCTAATGTTTTCTCTCTGTGCAAAAATCAAAACATTAAAACAAAATAATGAATGCCGCAGCTGAAGCAGCTTCCACCATTCTGAGTTTATTTGACACATGCACATTTGAAAGGATTTAAGCAAGCCCTGACAAATACACTTGTATCCGTCTAACCAAAACATTGTTTATTTTGTTTTACAGATTTTGGCCATTGTGTCCATTCTGTTCATCGTACTGTCCACTATTGCTTTGTCTCTTAACACACTGCCAGAGCTTCAAGAAATAGATGAATTTGGGCAGCCAAATGACAACCCTCAGCTAGCACACGTTGAAGCTGTGTGTATTGCTTGGTTTACCATGGAGTACCTTTTGCGTTTTCTGTCCTCACCAAATAAGTGGAAGTTCTTCAAAGGCCCATTAAATGTCATTGACTTACTGGCTATCTTGCCGTACTATGTCACCATTTTCCTCACGGAGTCCAATAAAAGTGTCCTGCAGTTCCAAAACGTCAGACGTGTCGTTCAGATATTTCGTATTATGAGGATCTTAAGGATTCTTAAGCTCGCCAGACATTCAACAGGCCTTCAGTCTTTAGGTTTTACGCTCAGGCGGAGTTACAATGAATTGGGCTTGTTGATATTATTTTTAGCCATGGGAATAATGATATTTTCCAGTCTTGTATTCTTTGCTGAAAAGGATGAGGATGCTACAAAATTTACCAGTATCCCTGCATCATTCTGGTGGGCAACAATCACTATGACTACTGTAGGATACGGTGACATTTATCCTAAGACATTATTAGGTAAAATAGTTGGAGGACTTTGCTGTATCGCTGGAGTGCTGGTCATAGCCCTGCCCATACCAATTATTGTGAACAATTTCTCAGAGTTTTATAAGGAGCAGAAAAGACAGGAGAAGGCAATTAAGAGGAGAGAAGCACTTGAGCGAGCTAAAAGAAATGGCAGTATTGTCTCCATGAACCTGAAAGATGCCTTTGCTCGCAGTATGGAAATGATAGATGTAGCAGTAGATTCAGGTAAGCCTGGAGAAGCGGCCAATCCAAAGGAGACACCTGATGACAACCACCTGTCCCCAAGCCGGTGGAAATGGGCCAGAAGGACAATGTCTGAAACAAGCTCAAACAAGTCTTATGAGAACAAATACCAAGAAGTTAGTCAACAAGACTCCCACGAGCAATTAAACAACGCCGCAGCATCCTCCAGCCCGCAGCACCTCAGTGCCCAAAAACTGGAGATGTTGTATAATGAAATTACTAAAACTCAGTCTCAGCCTAATCTTAATGCTGGTTACCAAGACCAGTCAGCAAAGCCACCTGTGTATGAAGAAGAAATAGAAATGGAAGAAGTTACAGGTCAGAGAGATCCGTTGCCAACTGGACCTACGGACATCATAACAGACATCAGAAGCACATCCAGTATCGACAGTTTTGCCAGTTGTGCGACCGACTTCACGGAAACTGAGAGGTCTCCCCTTTCTCTGTTTCCTGGCTCTCACTTGCAAATGAGATTTCCAGCTGATGCTGTTAACCTGGAAGACAACCAAAGAGTAAGGAGTTCTCAGTTTATACCGTTCACAAGAGACAGAATGTTTTTTCCAACTGATGTCACCTTTGACTATAATCCAATCGACAGAGCTGTTATCAGTGACGGCAGAGGATCCCAAACTGTTTTGCATGGTCATTTGCATTTAGACACTGCCATGGAAAGCCCCAAAAGTTCCCTGAAAGGTAGCAACCCATTAAAATCTAGATCCCTTAAAGTTAATTTTAAAGACAGTAGAGGTGGTGCTCCACAAACTCCACCGAGCACTGCAAGGCCGCTGCCAGTAATGGCAGGAGCAGACTTCACACAGGCCACCCCTCAGCACATCAGCACCATTCTCCTAGAAGAAAATTCACCCCAAGGTGAACGACCTTTACTTGGTGCTGACGCATCAGCACTTTGTCAGGGACCTGTTAAAAAACCATCCCCTCTCTTTCCCAAACAAAAGATTTTCACTTTCCCTTCGAAAGAGAGGAGGAGCTTCACTGAAATAGACACTGGAGAAGAAGAGGAGTTTATGGAGTTACATGGTATAAAACATGAAAAGCAACAGGATATCAAGACAAATTGCTGCGGGGATAAACACGGTGATGGCAGCCATTTAACAGAGGAGCCACAGGTCAGCTCTTCACCCAAAAGCATAAGCCACAACTGTACCCAAGACATTTACCATGCTGTGGGTGAGGTAAAGAAAGACAGTAACCAAGAAGGTCACAAAATGGAAAACCATTTATTTGCCCCAGAAATTCATTCAAGTCCAGGAGAAACTGGTTACTGTCCCACACGCGAAACTAGCATGTGACTAGTTACGAAAGCAATAAAAATACCTTTTCTTAAAACACAGTTAGTAATGCCTATGAACTAAAACATGGAAAGCCTCAAAAAAAAGTGCATAAAATGTTATTTTTGCATGGCATGAAGAGTTGTTTAGTTTAAATACTGTTTAATTTAAAAAAAAAAAAGACTGCTTTTTGTAACAAACTGAAAAAAAGGGGAAAAAAAGACTCAAGAACAGTGAATAAAATAAAGAGAGCTCTGTTAGGAGCCAGTGTTCTGCAACATCTGACATTTTTGATCCTTTCACTTATGATTGTAGACAGATTTTGAACTCTTTTAACATTTTTGTTTTCTTGGTTACAATGAATTTTAGAATTTGCACATGAAAGGATGAAATGTCAATGCATGCATTCATAAAGATGTGAAACAAGGTGCTTTGAGCTTGCAAAATGCATATATTTGTAAATAGTTCGGGGCTGGGGGGAAAGCTACTGTTAACAAGGATTTATGGAAAAAGCATTTCCTGGGACACAGGTACTTCCTTCACAGCGTGCTGCCTGGAGGTTTTGTATAGACTTATGTTGCAAAATTGCAACTTCTACTTAAAGCATCTCACGTATCTTGCTTTCTGTTACAAAGCTCATGAGTATATCTGTTAATTAAGGACTTACAGTATTTTAGTTTATCTGTGCTGTAAATCATGATTTTTTTTTTAATTTGCATAACTTTAGTTATTGCATTTGTCAGTTTAATTAATGATCCTGTGAGGAAAAGCAAAGATTTAATGACCAGAACTTGAAGCATTTGATATTTTTATAGAAAACTGCCAACATTTCATAACTAAGAAAAATAAATGCTCCATTTTAAAATAAAAAAAATGTAAGAGTTATTCCTGTGGCAATAAATAGTGCCAAATGGCTATATAGACATATCCAAAAGTTCTCAATCTCTTAGAATATTTCTTTTAACTTGGTATTAAAAAAAATATTACCCACATTCTTTTATTCCTTTGATTTAACAATATTTGCTTCTACATGATCTTTAAGCTGTCTTTCCCTTTTCTTTACATGCAGTGCCCATACTTCAATAATGGCAATGTTGTTGAAGACATTATGGTGTAAGGACATAAGAGACAAGCTTTGTAGGGAGAAGTAGTACCTTTTGTTATCACAAATCATATAGCTGGAAAAAACAGGTTTCAAGCACATGTGAGTTGCCCCAGGTCTTCCATGCCCCAAAGTTCGTCTGTGTTTTTCAGTTCAATCATTTGGACTCACAGAAGGTGTCACCTGATTCACCAACTTTGCCTCAACCCATACGCCCACGGCTGTTCCAAAAGCAGAGTATAGGCTTTCCCCCACACTTAAATAAAGGGAAGTGTCAATCCTGCCAAAGCATCTTTGGTTTCTCTGATATTCTTCAGCTTTGTAAAGGAAAGATGCTGAACCAAAGCCTGCATTACAAAGCACCCATCTAACCACTGTCTGAAAAAAAGCTATTCATTTTTTATCCAGCACCAATAGCTTCCTATGCTATAATATAAAAAAGCCTATAGATCGCTTTAATTCCCTAAATCATAAAAAGTTTATTCAATTCATTAATCCTAATCACAAGCAAAGGTATGCCGCTACACAGGCATGTCCTACAAAATGTTCTTTTGTTTGTTTGGTTGGTTTTTAGGAAAACAGAATACAGGTATTTCTTTGCTGTCCTCTAATTTTCTGCTGAAATTGGATACTCCCTTACAACAGTTTTGTAAGAGCAGCAGTCCAGCCTCGCAGCTAATAGCCAGAGAGTCCAGCAGTTAAAAGTCTGAGGAGGTGTTTAGAAATTCTAGCATCAGTTCCCCGCTGCTCCACAGGCTTGTTGCCGGAGGTTGGGCCTCTCACTTCCCCGTGCACGGAGGGAGCAAAGGCTTCCTCCAGGTCAGCACTGTAACAGCAAGCTTTGCAAAGACACTGAGACAGCAAGAATGGAAGCCTTAAAAGCACTTTAGACCAACCAACATGTGGTTTGTAACAGCAGGCTTCTACTTCCCGTAGCGGACCTAGGTTAATTTTTACTTGTATGTCATTTTCTGTCACTTAAATGAGTAAAAGTCAGGCACCTAATGCATTTAATGTAAAAGAGCAAGCCTTTTTGTTGCAACATTGCCTTCAGCTTGAAACGGTTGGGCTGATGCCACAGACCTCACTCAAGCCTGGCCCATGGAAAGCAGGCAAGTTTGAAAAGCCCCAAAATACGGATTCTGGTGGCTGAGCCAAACAATGAGCAGAGCACAATCCTGTGGTTTAAAAAAAAAAAATATTCTGTATTTCCATAAGTTTTCTGATTTCTATAAGAAGATAATGTTGAAGTGTCTCTTCAGTCATTTGAAAAACTGGGAATATAATGTTGTTTTTTCCAAACAATGTCTGGTCATTAATTCTCAAAATAAAAATGAATTTTTTTGCCCTTAGTTGCAGTTCATTGCAACTTGTTGCTGCATTCAGTTTTACCTATTTATATGGCATTCTGCTTAACATTTTTCAATCATGCTGTATCTCACTGTTCCAAAACTTAGCTCTTGAGTATTTTATAGTCATTAATCTTCTATATTTATTTTTATTTTTTTCTTCCTAGATATTTTCAGTGACTAAAACTAAATGCCAGTCAATTTTTATATGCCTAAAGTGTTGGTCTGTATTTTCTATGTGCAGTTTTATGAAATCACATGGGCCTGTTCGATCTGCCTTTACATTCTAGTGAACTAATGAAGACCAAATTAAGTCCAAATGGGATCTGATCCCATGCTCTGGATCCACAGAAAAATCCCATTCGAGATAATTATGTTGTTCTGGCAAGACTGAGGTCTGTGTTGTGTTCCTACTGTGTGCTTTTTCTCCCAGGTGACCCTTACGCTTTGGAAAAGCCCCCTCAGATCTGTGCCACTTGGTGGAAAGGGAGGAGTCCAGCCATAGGGAACGTATTGCAGGAGCAGAGATTTGATTCCTTAAGCTCTCCTGAGCTAAACTTTATGCAAACCTGATTCTGCCCTATTAAAGTCACTAATTCAATAGTGGTGAAATCAAAGCCTCAACCCTTGTGCAGATGAATTTCCCCTGAAACCAATGGGAGTCTGACGGAAAAAGGGACTGACTGAAATATAAATGAGGACAGCAAGAGTCTCTCTCTCTCGATTAAAATCAACAGGATCTTTAACGATATAAATCAGATGAGAAGACCCGGGCCTTATTGACTGCCATATTTTGTTTTCAGAGAAGCACATTTATTTTGAAATTGTACAAGCAAAGGAAATGCAATTCTTTTTATTAAGAGATGTTGTATTTTTTTGAAATCTTGGAAGGAAAAGGATCAAGCTTTAGAAGTGCTTTTGGTATAATTTCATTATATACTTTTGACTATGCTGAATATTATTTCCAGAAGCACAGGTTTAGACATTTGGTTTTTCCAGTCTTGACTGTATACACGGGATCCACTCCTGAACACCTAGCTCACGTATAATTCCTGATCAAAACATTTACCTGAGCAGTTGCAGGACTGGACCCAGCTTTCATTCCAGTACAGCACGTGTCAGAAGTGCAGTCCAGGATCACTTCATTCATCGTGAATTGCTAGGTAGCAAATTATGCAAAATTACCTGAGTATATTTTTCTGTTTTTCTAAAACTTCGAAGCCATTTCAGACTTATTAGCCATTCACCACAGTAAGGGGAGGGTTGGTTTTGATTTCTGGAGTCAGTCTCCAACAGTTGTGGAATTTCAAAACAACTTAAGGAGTCTTAAGATGAAGTTACTCCCCTGTGCACCTGAAAGGGGTCTGACTCTTCGTATCACTGGAAAATGAAGATTGTTCAGGGAGACAGCTTTGCAATCAATCTATTTTTTATATTTTATACTAACTGCAGAATCCTGAATCAAAGTTTTAATTCCTTTTCAATGATGAAACCAAATGTACACATTTAAAAGATGTTCACAGAGTAATCTGAACAATTTTTGAGTAAATAGTCACATTAATAAAAATCTAGGGTGGGGGGAATAATATATCGCACAAACTGCAAAGGAAGTTCATACAGGAAAGCCGTTTACAGGGGAAGCATATAACGTAAAGAATGTAACATGGTGTAGGAAGTTATTGCACTACAGAATTTATATAAAATACACTTTTTTAAATAAAAACACGAAAGGCCTTTTAATGCTTCATTGTATAGAATATAGGAGCCTCTGTGGTAATGCAGCAATCAAATGCACTGTGTCCTCACTTCAAAATTGGTCTCAAAATTCAAACATTAGTGACGTTAGAGAGGTGATATCTGATGTAACACTAGAGCAACTGACTTGAAGAGCTTTTTAGCACAATATTACGTAACCAAAAGTGTGTACAGAAAATTGTATTTTTGCCTGTAACATACATAAATCAAAATAGCAATTGGCTTCTTGAGTCTTTTCCTAACAGGTAACACTGGGCAACATATTTTCATTCCATGAAAAACAACTAGTTCTTTTAAAAGTAGGTCTCTTCTCCAACATGTAGACTGAGCTTCTGTTTCCTTAGGTCTACTTGAAACAAGGTTTACCTTCAAATTATTTAATTAACTCCTTCAACCTCATCTCTAAACCACAGTCCAGTACAAAAGCCAGTTGTCTTTTTCAAGCCCTATTGCAAATACAGTCAGCCTGGTAAAAATGTCCAGGGCCTACCTGACTGGTTTTTTTCATTCATATAATTTTTGAGTCATTCGGATAGAGAATAAAGTTCAACATTTTGATCATGCAAAAAATATTTTAAAAGCAAAAAAAATGCAAGAAATATGATTTTTTCAAAGTAGCCAGCACAGACCAAGCAAGAAATGCAAATACAGCAAAGGGGGAAGAAAGGCAGAAAACTGTAAGTAAACAAGGCATGTTTTAATATACTATATAAACAAGAGATACAATAAAACATATATAAAATAGTCCTTGTTTACACTTAATGAGGTAAAAGTGACAGTAGCAAAAGATTTAATTCCAGTCCTACCCCATCTTAATTTTTATCCTAGAACCAACGGGTCTCTACTGAGGTTTTCAGTGATGTTATTACCCACTCGCCTGCTACATGAACATCTGTTCTGTAATCGTTTTTCAGGAGACTTTCCTGAAAAAGAAGATACTGTGTGTTCTTACCTTTGTTGATCTTTGGATCTCTTCCCATTGCCCTCCAAACACCAACCTTCTCTTCTTCTTGGGAGCAGTTAGAAGACAACCCACCAACCGAGATGATAGATGTGTCTTGTTCATCAGGAAAGCATTTTGGTAGCCTGGTGCAAATGGCCAGATGGGACTTTATGGCATTTGAACCAAGGAGCAAGAAGAACTGTCATTTCTCTCCGTTATTGTTGCAGCCACACCATCTCACAGCTTCACATGTTTTCTAGTTTTAAAATGCTCCAACTCCTCCAGTGTCCCCCTCAACCTGCAAGTTGTTTCAATGCATTTGTTCAGTACTTCTGCAAGAGCTTTTGTAAAAGCAGTTGACTGCTAAATGCTATTAAGAGAGCCATCAGTGTAAGTGTGAATATTTGTCTCTTGTCCAATATGTTTTTATTACTTAGTGGTACTCAGTTTAAGCTCCAGCTGAAATCCTTTCATATTCTAAAACAGCTCAGGTGTTCTGGGAGCCGAATCCTTCGCAGCTACTCTATCGGCTTCCTTAATGAAGAAAGGTTAGGTGACTGACAGGCAGAGACAAAATTGCTTGCGCTGTGTGATGGTTTCTTGTTCAGTGGTCATACACCATGTGACATCTGCAGGTGGAGTAACATACTTGTCTTTGTATTTGTTCTGTTGCAAGTTTAAATAATTTTTTTTTGAAATGTTGTGTTATGATATTTAAGAAGTATTACCCTTTAGTGCAATGGAGATTTCTTCCAAAACAGCAGTGATACCTTATAGTCCTGTATTATTATTGATTGCTATTTAATTTTCTTTTATGACACCTAATACAGATCCAGATGGATCCCATTGTAGAACAAGGAAGTAGCACACAAGTATTATTGCTTTTTTTAATTAAAAGTAGCTAAAGAACATGCTATTAGCTAACGGATAATTCAAAAAGGTAAGATTATCCTAATTATACCTATGAACCAAACAGAACGGTGACATGTTGTTACCTTAGACATTGACTGTAGTCCTGTGGTTAATGTAAACCCTGAATCTAAGAGCAGTCTGGGTAATTAATTTCATTAGAGTAATTTTTTACCTCAAAAAGTATTTAAATACATATTTAACATCAGCAGGAGTAACGTACACTTCTAAATCTGGAAGTCTATGGCTATGTTTACACTGGCAACTTAGTGGAAATCGGGAGAGCTCTCTTAACGTGAATCTCTCAGCTATCCCCGCTTCTCGTGCTTTGGTTCAATCACAGAGCAATCTTGGACCTTGCAAACTGGATTACTTTTAGATGAAGCTGAACCAGAATACTTGTTCCATGAGGGCACCTCCTGTGCTGCAACCAGTACGAAGCACTCAGGCCTTGGTACCAGACTAGAGCTAGTCCACAATAGTACCCCTGACACACATAGTGTAAATTGTCAGCACAAATTGTTTTCCTCAACAGATCTGCTTCTATTGTGTTGTACTACTTGCTAATGCAGACATAGACTATCTCTACCATGGTTATTACCTCCAGTCCATGTAGTCTTGGCTAAATCCCTTTTTGGGATTTTGCCATTGTCATCAGTGGTATTGTATAAAAAGAGCAATATATAGCCAAAGATGAAATTGTCCCCAGTGTGTTCTCCAATTTAAGAATTCCTCCAGGTGGAATCATCTAAACAATAAATTCTTGATAACCCTTGGATAGTTGTGGTTACACTCTCAAATACTGCCTATTTCTACAGTCAATTTACTCTAAAGTTGGTGTTACATTTGATTAAGACAGTACAGACAGCCCTGCATCGACTCTCACTCCAAAATCGTTAAATCAGTGGAACGATTAAACTGACTGCAAGTAGCCCTATTTCACTTAACAGTAACTCTTAGTTTATACTGGTATGAATAAAAGCAAATGGCTGTGCAAATGGCTAAGCAGTGATGGAGGATCAGAAGCCCAGCTTGAGTATTTTGTGCCGATCTACCATGTCTAGATATCTTTCCATTTGGATCATCGGTTGAAATTTATTTAAATTGGGGGGCTAGTAGGGTTTTGATAGTGTGCTTAGTTGCTCTGATGTCTAGGATGTATCTTGTGGAAGGTAATGCAAGAAACAAAAAGCCTATTCCTTATCTTACAGTTTTAAAAATTGCAAGGTGAAGGACATATGTCTTATATTTTCGCTCTAAGTTTTGCTCAGATAGCATCTCTCAGTGGAGGTTCAGAATACAAAACATTTATGCCTGTTCTTGAAGTCCTTAAGCAGAAAGCCAATGGGAATTCTGCCTGTATAACACTGAAGGATGGAGCAATATATTATAGCTTTAGGCAAAAGGAACAGTTTCTAACACATATTACAAAATGAAAAAAAGAAAAAAACACTGTTGGGGACAATCATGGGTACTTCTGCTAGGATGCAGAGTTCTGGATTTATACCTCTAAACTTTCAAAGAGTTATGCAGAGTTTTACCTATGTAACTCTTTCAAAAGTCAAAGGAGCCATGCTGATAAGCTGAAACATGGAGGGATTAGTGTACAAAAAACCTGAGAGTTGAATACATAGCCTATTGCTTTAAGATCACTGTAAATATCAACTAAAAATATGTACTAATTCATGTTTATAAGTTATTACTGTGTTAGTTTCATAGATACAGTAGCATGACTATTATTAGTTTTATTGAGTTTAATGAACCTTACTTTGTATTCCTCTGTGAATGCTCTGAATGCTGCAAACAAAAAAAGCACAACAGTATTTTTTCAAGTTCTCTTGGCGCGATAGTAGTGTCTTCACTATTGTTCAATTCTACAGAATTAGCAACATTTCATCATACAATGCTGTATTAACAACATACCTTTCTTTAAAGAACTGTCACTAGGAGATAAAAGCATATGTGATAAGTCTTGTCTAATCTCATTCATCTGCCTTTACAAAATGCCCCAGACATTTTGTGGGAGAATATGCTGCTTTTGCTTCATGCATTGTTTGTATTTGGGGGTGGGGCAGGGGAATAATAGGGCATTTTGCAATGGTAATTGCATCAAACATGCTTTTTTTCATTATTATTGTATTTGTTAGAAACATTTTGCTTTAATTTCTTTTTGTAGATAATACTGTTTGACAATAGCTTTATTTTTTCAGCCAACCATCCGATTCCATTAGACTAATAACTTCTCACATTTAGTGGTATTCATATCAATGTCTCCATATCAGCTGCATTTTAACTTCATAAAAAAGGAAATGTGATTATTATTTTTGTCATACTAGATTTTGCTGATCAACTAAATATTTCTGCACCAATCTACATATTAATATGCATGTTGTAGTCTGTACAATTGTTCAACATCAAAATACCTGTTTAATTTATGTCAAATGTCTGTAAAATAAATGCATTGTTCTCCATTTCAGTCTGATAGAATAAGCAGGATAGTAAATAAATGTGTAAATGAACCATCTGTGTCTCATTTCAGTTCTCTGCATGAAACCACTTTACATTGAACATTGCATATATACCAAAACAATAATCCATAGTGTCTTTAGATTTCATTACTTGACAACATTATACAGGAATCTCTGGCAGACAATGTGTACAGAAATAAATCATTTGGCTATGCAAATAAAGTCAGAATCAATTATTTAAAAAAAAAAACAAACCCTAAATACAGTGCTTCTAAGCCTTTTTTTCCCCTCTCTGTTCAGCATTACTGCTAATTACTACTCGCACTGTCATAGATACAAGACCTCAAATGACTTTACAAGGGTGAGTAAACCTTATTGCCTGCAGGATGGAAAGCAGAAGCATGGAAAGATTTAGCAGCCTTTGGATAGTCAAGCCTAGGTACCTCAGCTTAATATTCAGAGGCGGTAGATAAACCAATCTCTTGTTCAACTTACTAGCAAGCAACAACTTAGCTTGGACCCCAGCACCTTTTTGCCTGATGTGGACCAATTTTTTTAAAGCCCAAAAACTGAAAGAAAATATAAGTTGTACTGGGAATTATTTTTTTCTTCAAGATGAGTCATGGAAATAACTAATTTTTTTTACAGGCAAAGTTTTGCTGCAAATGCAACTATAATAGAGCACCTTTAGCATTCAGAAAATAAAGAGTAAGATTTATCTTCAAAATAGAAAGCTATTGTTTAATTTCTACATCTGAACTGTATTACAATGAAATAAAAATACAGGACCAAGTTCTACTCTTTGGTGAGCATGCTGATTATAGTTATTATGAGAGAGCTTAGAGGCACGCTTTAGCTTCACAACCGCATTGTGCTATACATACCTCAGGACACAGTTCATTGCACTACAGAACTTTTCCCTTTTCAGCTTTTAATCTAAGGGTTCCTTCTCTGAATGTGTAGCGCTGCACATAAACCTACATTTGTTCCATCTTCCTGTTCTCCCTCAAACACATTCCCAGCCTCCTCTTTCCTCAAAAACAAAACCCACACCTTTGTTACTGCTTCTCCCAGTCTCCTCTTCTTGGCATTGATTTGAATAATTGCATTTGAAAGAAAGGATATTGAGTTTTGTATGTTATTCAATAACCAAGCAGTCTGCAGCCCACACATCTATCTGTGGTACCAGAAAGTACCTCCAAAACTGCAGTTCTAGGTGCACATTCCAGCTGCCCCATGGTTCCGCCCTGCAGCAAGACGTGGGTCTTGTGTAAGTCCTCTGACCCTCCAAATTTTGACTGCAGGGAAAGGAAAGTAAGCCACACAGGAGAAAGAGTGGGAGCATTTTCGAATAATTGCCGAGTCTGGACAATCAAGGGACCAGGATACACCACCGTAGCTCAGACACAGCTAAAGATCTCTTCGATCATGCTGTGAGATTAGGTGATCTTTCTGTTCTAACTATTTCATCTTTTTCCATCTCCTCCTCTCCCTCTATTCTTTCTTGTGGAGCTCATTTCAAAAAAATATCTAGCACCCTAGCATTTCATCCCAACTCCATAGCAGCCTAAGAAAGGAACGGACTTGATGCTAGCAAGAAAATAAAAATACAGAAAATCTCCACTATTTTATTGGTGCAATCTGACCTGTGGCTGAACACAAATGCAGCTAAAAAGCAGGTAAACTATTTTATGCAAAGCTGCAAATGTGATATGTGGCAGGATTAGGTCCTAAAAAAAGAAATATTCTTGGCAGACCACGAATAGAGCAGGTCATAGAGATCATACTGACAAAGTACTGAGATGCCAGTAGGTCAGCATAAAAGTACCCCTCTCTAATCTATTTAGGGGAAAACTTCAAGCATTTCTAACACAAATATTAGGAAAGAAAACAACCTAAGTAGTCAGGGTATCATTATTATCATTATAAACCTTAATTTACTGTATAGGCTTAAACCATGTTTCTGCTGACTCTCTCAACGCAAATTTTCATTTGAGTGTAGAAAAAATTAAATCAAAAGTTGAGTAAAATTTGTTCAGACCTTTTTTTGGTCTCTAGAAACCCATGTCCATTCTTCTATCTTAAAGAAAGATAGAAATCGGGGGGGGCGGGGGCAGTGGCGGCAGGGGGAATGAGACTCTCTTGTCTTATGTAGTGGGTTGGGTGTTTTTTAAAGGTTTCAGAGACCCTCACAGACCACAGGCCTCAATTGCTTGCATAAGCAAATGGTGAAAGTCTCTACAAAAAAATTCATTACTTACCTGTGCCAACAGCAAGCCAGTTTCCAGGCCCTGGTCTTCTGAAAAGAGTTTGCACACTTAACTCTCTAAACTGTGGCTTTCTCCAAATGAAATACCAAGTTTTAATGGATATGTTCAAGACCGGTTGTTAATAGAGCTGACTCATTTTTAGACTGTCAGCCAATAAACATCCCCCCAGTAAAATAACTCAAATTACCTTTCAAACAGCACTTTTAGTACTTACGGGTTTTCATCCAAGCACTGAAATACCAGCAGACTTAATCTATGGGCACCGCAGAATCCACAACTGAAATTACCTTCAAAAATAGGCATCCAATTTTCAAATCAGTTTCATGTAAGTAAGCAGCCACCTTTCAATATTTCAGCACTATTTTGTCCTCAGTCCTACACTGAAATGATACCAGAATTGCAAAATGTAGAGTTACTTTCTCTTCACCAGTTTGTGATGAAAACACTATCAAAATCATAACTGCATCTTGCAAGAAATACAGAGGTTTTGACTCATATTTTTGTTCTGCACTAGAACAAAAAATGGGAACTTTGACATTGTCACTGAAAGCCCACAGATCAGGCATCAAAGGCTATCCTCGATTAATGCCCTTCCTTCAAGGGCTTACCTGGCTGTTGGCTGGGGTTGGAAGGTCCTGAGCCTATTCTTTTGTCCTCATGGACTACCTAAAGGGACATGGCCCTCACTTGGGTCCTGTAACTAGGGATCTGCAGCGCAGTGCCTCAACCAGAGGCAAGCACAGCCTGACCTCCAGCACAGACCTGGCATTTTGACCTTTTCCAATGCTTGCTTTTAGAACCAGACTGAATTCTACCCAATCCTCCCAAAGCCATCATCTACTGATAACCAACATTATACAAAAAGCCCTGATCGACCTGAAATCCAATCATAATGACTCAATA
The DNA here is from genome assembly GCF_000699145.1 of Aptenodytes forsteri. Taxonomy (NCBI): domain Eukaryota; kingdom Metazoa; phylum Chordata; class Aves; order Sphenisciformes; family Spheniscidae; genus Aptenodytes; species Aptenodytes forsteri. Next base: position 2,702,509 of record NW_008794595.1, on the reverse strand, counting down.
TCTATGAAAACTATAGCTGCCTTACCACATCACGACTTTTTATATTTTGTCATTGTGTGTTAATAAAATCCTACGACTGAACAAGGCACTATGAGCCAATGAAGATTGAGAACCTGCTTTAATGGAACTTTTGAGTACCCAAATGATTCAGAGTTGAACTCTACATTTACAAAATTCTTTCTTTTCAGATTTTTGGGAAAATGTACCGCACAAACAAGAAGGCTACATACTGCCCGTGAAAATACAAAATAATTGCATTATTGGCTCACGGTAACTAAGTTATCAGAGGACTTTCACTGTTTAGCCACCCAAAGTTACTGATGCTTGATAGTGTGAAAAATAGACACTATTAATCAGATGATGAGAAAAAACAGTCTGCAGTTTTGTTAGCCAACAACATCAGGGGGCCCAGAGCGAACAAGAGTTTACTCAAAGCTGCTAACTTGGCTTAAAACTACAAACTGACTTTGTCTTAATGAGGATTTTATCTGGTATTAGTTGCTACAGGTGAACTAAGATGTAGTTAAACACATATTTTCTTCTCCCTAATGAAGACACGACCACAAAGAGCAAGGCCAGAGAGACAAAAATACTTGTTAATCACCAGCGTGCCTTCAAATGCATTAATCTGTGTCTTAAAAAGCATTTAATCATGTTGAACTACTATAACTATAAAATACAACTTATTTGCAGAAAGTAAAGACAAACCAAACATGAACAGCGCCAAAAGGAATAAAATTTTAAATTGTAATAAATAAACATGATTTGTTTTGTTATTTCTCACTCTTCATCCTCATGTTCTCTACAGATTATCATCCTTCCCACACTGGAAATCAGCACAGCGACAACTTATTGCTAGTCTCTACTAAATTACCATTTAGGTATTCCTACTGCAGAAGATTGAGGTTGAGTTATGTTATCACTCCCTGTTACTAAAACTACTAATGAAACTATTGTTTTACTTCACAAAAGAAGTATCTATTTTTATGATTTGCTCTCTTATGTTACAGTTTTCAAATGGCAATTTGCAGTTATTCTTCATAATCTCTTCCCATGTCAATTTGTTTCTACTAGATGGCAAGGGATGAGCTGTTGACTGTGAAGTATCAGTACAATCCATATCCGAGCTGTTGACTGTGAAGTATCAGTACAGTATCCAAATCCATGCTATTAAAGTTAAAAAAACTTCTTAAGATATTATTACAACTTAGTGCATTCATTAAGGAAAAGGGTTGAAAGTAAACTTTACTCCGATTAGACTCTGGATAATCCACAGTGAAAAGAGCCATTATGAATGCCTCAACTGCAGGAAATGTTTCTAACTGTAATTACCCACTCTCGCTCGCCTGGCCCCCCTTCTCATCAGGACCATATAAGCAAGCCCTGTTTAATGACTTCAAGCAAGTTCCGCAAGTATGTTTACCTTAGTAAGGACTGGAGAAAAGCTCTGATTTTTCTATTAAATATTTCAAAACTAAATCAAAAGTTATCCGAATTTCTTAGGGAGGACAAAATAAGATTCCCAGTAATCAAAAGAAATTATGTACATACAAAAAAATCAATTCTATAGTGTTAAATAGTAACAGAACAGAGTAGCTACTGTTTTTCATGTCTGAGCCCTCATTCTCACCCACAAAAATGAACAAAGAAAAAACAAATTTAAAGAGGCACCACTGCATAAATATACAGCTACCTCTGCTTTCTGTGAGAAAAAATTCACTTCAGTATTTCTCCACAGTTAACAATGAAAGTGATTTTTGGATAATCAGCATGTCTTGTTCTCCTTGGAATTTCTAATCATGACTTCTGCGGAATTAAATCACAGGGACTGTCAGCAATGTATCCAGAGCTCTGAATGAATAAAATTGTAATTCCAGGAGTGCATTAATGTTGCACATTAATTTGACATTCATTGTGATATGTCTGATCAGGGCAAACTACTTTGTTATCATGCATGTTCAGAGGTATTGCCTGTCACAATAGCTATTTAAAATAGAGTATTAGAAATCTGATGAAGTCTACCAACGTCCCACTTTTAAATTTTAAACAACAGTAAATGATTCCCCTTTCATTTGGAAGCTTGGGTTGATACAGCACCAGATCCAGTTTCACTCACTCAACTGAATCTCAAATTTTCTTGTTTTCTGGTATTAACTACAACTCATCTTGTCACTTTCACAGATATACAGGTAAGTATGTCTTTTTAATATTTTCACAATATTTAAAGTTGCTGCAAGTCCATTCTCTTTCTCCCAGCCTGCTAAACACATACGATGTTCAGCTAATCAGTAGAGCCAGAGAATCGTATTTCGAAGACCTTATTTTCACACTGGGAACAGTTTCAAAGCTGTCAGTTCTGGCACACTAAGCAAAATAAATAAACACATAAATAAATTCTTACTTCTAAACAAGCAAAGTTTCCAAGAGCTCTCTGACAATCATTTCATAGAAATACAGTTACCTAAGTTGAAATTATGTATCTCAGGGATAATGCCACAGAAAACAGTGCCAAATGTCAGTCATTACTCAGTATACCAGAGATATCAGTATCTGGCCAGTAACTCAGGGACTCATTCTGCATATCTTTATCAGGCAATCTTCATTTACGTAAAATGTAATCCATAAAGATCATTTAAATTCATTAAAGCATGTAAACACCATGGATTTGTTTAATTGATTTAAATGCCTTGATCTTAGCCAAAGAGAATTCCACACAACTTCATCAGGAGTTTGGCATATGGGCTATAAGAGCATGTCCCTGGTTAAAACAAGAGACAACTAGTAAAGTCAAAACGTGAGGAAGTATTTGCTTCTGGTAGCAAGATGGGCCACGGTCAGTGCTATACAGCATGCCCAGTTGCCATTCTTCTTGCTAAGGGGAGTCTCACGCACTGTGGTAAAACATTGGTTTGACACTCCGTGATGCGAATGTGCCAATGGACACAGCTGGTGATAACGTAGTCAGCTACATTGTCTTTAACTCTATTTGAGTCTCTAATGTAGCTCTTCAGCTGGGGCAGAATAAAATACCTATCAATTCCTTTTCTGTGTGTGAATTAATCTCAGCAAAGGGGAGGAGACTCGGCTGAGTTCATTATATTGACTACTATAATACGTTTGTCTCTAAAACTGCATTACATTAACTGAGAATAATGCAACCTTTATTCTTTCATACATATATTAGCTTAATGAGCGATTAAAATGTCTAGTATTTAAAGCATACAATAAGGAGATCTATAGTTTAAGCTTCAGAAATCATCCAAATATCTTACAAGTGCTAATAGCACTCTCAACAGGAAAAATCTACCCTTTCATTTATTTTTAAATTCCCCCTTTCATTCTGTTCCATAAAATGCATTTATTTACAAAGAAAGTGGGAGAAATCTGTAATACTGAATCAAGTAATCTAAGTTAGGAAAGGCAAAACGGGAACACGTATGTTGGATAACACCCTGCTCCTGATCAGGTCCCAGGAAATTCCACTCATTTTCTCTTACACTTTCTCTAGTTAACTAATCAGAAACTTCTTCCTTTCCCACTGATCAGATTCCATAAGGAATCTGTCCCCTTGGAAGCAACAGTATCCATCCACAAAAGGGCCATGTGCTTTTGCAGTGACCTCCAGACCTCCCAAACAGGCTCTCATACAGAAACGTTGGCCTTAGACCTCACCATGGGAATTCCCCAGCGCTCATGTGGCCTGTGACTGTAGACATGGGAGTCATTGGTTCAGCCTTGCCACTTCTGCCTGCGAAGCCCAAACCATTTGAAACCACAGCAGATGCACGCCCAGAGGATCAAGGAAAGACAGAACACGGCTGCAGAGCTGTAATTATTTTCTGTTGCAGATCAACCTCACCCATTGTATTTTTCTCCTCTCAGAAATTTACTGCATCTAATTGCTTCTGTATGACTGGCTTAGGAACAATACCCATTCGATCTGTGAAACGTCTATATGGTATTATCCTTGCATAATCTTGGCATACTCATAAATAAAATCCCTCACCGAATGGAAAGTTATTGTCAGTAATTTCTAGACAGATGTGATTTTCCAAGATCTGTTATTTTTGACAGTATTCTACCAGAAGTCTGGTCTGATCCTTTATTTCTACATTTGATGACTAACTTCAGTAATATTAACAGAACTTTCGAGGCTCTGTTACTTTGATTTTTCCACCATTCTATATTGCATAACTATTACCATTGAACTAATTTAATAATGTATATTACACTAGAGCAGCATTATGGCTGATTAAATGTGTATCCAGAGTATTAAACCATCTTTCACCTTTATTCCACAGTAACTGCGTATAATACTATATAACCACTATTATAACTAAATGTATGTTTCATGGTTGTGAGGATTTTAATACATCTTATTCTAAAGTCTACTGGTTCAATGGGTCTCATGGCTCAGCACTGCTAGTAAGATTAAAAAAAGAACCTATGCTATAACACTCAGGAGAAATTAGTGTTTGTAAGCCAAGAAGCAGCTTTGTCATGCAACAAAAGACTAGTACAACATGCCTGAAAAAGCTCAGCAGCTTTGAAAGTGTGCCTTTTAGGCAGAAAAGACAGCTAAAGGGATAAACTGAATACCACAAAAACTTCTGTAAGGGACCTTGGAGTTTTCAGTGCATGACTTTTTTTTCCACCTCACTAGCTTCTCTGATAAATATTTTTTAATAAGATTCTTGATTCTGGTTGAGGCAAGATAAAAATAATAGAAGACCAGTTCACGCAGAGATCTAAAATGAAGGCCTTCAGAACAAGAATACCGCTGCATTTTCTATTATTTGTGGAAAAAACAATGGAGAATGTTTTGGGGGGACTCTAAAACTGCTGAAGTGCTAGAAAATATTCCAAAACACTACATTTGGAGTAACAGTGCAAAATACTGATTAGTGAGGCAAATAGTAGTAAGAAATGCCACTGGATCTCAGCGTATTTTCCAAGAAATAAAAAAAAATACTTAATCTAACACTGTTGCAGTTTATAAACTTTGACCAACCTGTCACGCCTGCTCAAGAACCTCTGCAGGGCAATTCCGGCAGGGAATTCTGTCAGGCCCATTTAAAATAAAGTTCAGGCTACCCATGTCCTATACTCATATCCTTCCCTTCCCCGTATTTGTTTCCTTATAAAAGAAAATAATTGTAAAAAATGCATTTATGCAATGTTAATAGTTAATGCTCAGTTTATAAACATGCAAAAGATGCATTCTCAGTAGGCACATGCTCACAGAGCACATGTATGCACCACATCTATACATATATACATACACACACACACACATATATATACACAGCTGGCCACACAGATCAGAGAGACACTCAGAAAACTTACAGAAACTCTGGTGACAGTACCAACAGCCTCATCCTGCTCCCTTCTCTGGCTGAGCAGGATGGAGGTCCACTGGGCTCAGACACACACGGAGCCCTTACCCAGGAAAGAGTCAGAAATGAATTTAGTAAGAAGACAGGACAGACTGCACTGATCAGGTGCAGCCAAACATTCCAACCAGTCAATTATTTTCATGCAACCTTTTTATCCCCTTGCCCCTCTATTTTCCCACACTTGTCCCTCCTCTGTATCACCTAATCCCTCCTTTTTCCTGCCTTTTGTTCCTCCCCTAAGAAGTCCTATAGTAAGTCCTGTGCAATCTGAAAATGCTCTTCCCCTGCATCCCATCATGTGTCCCACTCCTTGGCAGCACTTGAAAGGTGATCCAGAGAGCTGCTCCTGATGACTCACGGTGATGGATTTCACGCCTGGACACAGGGTGGGGGCTGAGACTCTCCTGAGGCAGCCCTGGGAAGGGCCCAGATACAGTGTTCGTTCTTGGGAGTTTGCAGTTTGGGTTCCTGCCTGCCGCTGTGTCCTGTACTCCTCTGGGCTTGCGGAGATGGGCCTGTGATGGGCCTGGGAATATCCAGGGCAGAGGATTATTTGGGCTCTCCCTCCCCCATCACTGTCTCTCGGTGCTCCTTTGTGGGTGTGCAGACAAGCTGTTACACATAACTTAACACAGAGTAACATGAAACAACAGAAGGGCACAGGCTGCAGGAAGGAGTTTGAAAATTACATTATATTTGCACTTTCCTAGCTGAAAAGTTAATTGCATTAGAAGCATCTTCATACATTGTTTTCAGATTGAAGAGAGAACCTAGTTTTTAAAACACTGTTCTCTGATGCTGCCCACAACGCAGGCAGAAATGTTGTAGTACTGTCGTAAGGTACATAGGTACTTTGGACTTTCCAGGTCTTAGGGGTGGAGATAATCTAAATACAAAAATCCACCCATAAAGAAAGATGACAACTAAAGGATAATCAGACGACGCTCAAGTGTTCGTCACAGAATGTAGTGTAGAGATACTGCACTGGTTGGGGGGTATTTGCTGAGGCTGAACAGGTCATAGCGACTACCGTGGCTTCCCAAAGTACATTTTCAAGAAACTATCTTCTTTCCATTTGAACCACTGCAGTCAGAATCCTCTGAAGGTCCTCTGAAGAGGACCAGAACAGGACTGTTGCCAAAAAGCCAACAGTTTGCAGGTTTGCTCCTGCTGTTGTTTGATCGTGGTAATTTCGAGCTTTGATATACCTTCCCGCCACGGTTTCTACTACAAAACCCCCAAATGCATGCTCAATTAAAGATTAATGCATAATGATCTCATTTTTTTATGTCTAACTGGTTCACGTCAAACAGTTTGAGAATTTTGATTCCTGAGATTATCAGCAGCCTGATAAAGCTTGTCACAGTTTTGGGCTTGCCATTATCCTGAAGTACTATCAAGCAATATGGCAAATAACAGCAAATTTGCCCAGTCTAAAGAATTCATGTCCTTGAAGTTGTTATTGTAGGAACACGTGCAAACACGCATCTGAAAGCTTACTACAACACAAGCTTACAACTATTGCCAAACATTAAGACTCTTTCAAAGTGCAAATTTACATCTTATATTCTATTAATAAAGATGTCAAAATAGATTTTTTTTAAGTTAAATTATGTATTTTCTTCTCTGTTTGACCTCAATTTATTTATGACACAGCAAGACTGCTGCAGGTGCATTTAATGTGACCGCAGGAGTCAAAGGCAGCAAAAGGCCTACCAGTTCATTCATTCTGCGCTCTGATATCACACTGTTCATCCCAGGAGTAAAGTAAAGCTCAAATTAAAGCCTTTCACCAGATCTACCAAAAGACTATTCCACCCTCCATCAAGTCTCAGACAGGAAAACTGTTCTGCCCTTCAGCATTCGCCTTAAATTCACCTCTTCGTAGACTACCTTCTTCCTCCTCAGGTTTTACATTTTAACATATACAAAGGGTTGCTTTCTCAGATGGATGCACGCCACACTCCAACTAATTCAGTCCCTCTTCACATTCCATCCCGGGCTTCGCTGCCATGTTGAGGCTTCCACTTTTCAGTTTCCGGGTTCTGCAACACTGACATGTCCTCCCTTCTTCCTCCAGCAGCCTTCTCTCTCCAGAACCCACATGAAGACATGCTTACGTGAAGCCCTTTGCCTCACACGTGCACAGAACACCCGTCTTTTGCCTTTCAGTCTCCCAGAAACCACGGGAGGTGGCAGCTCTCACGGCCACCTGCTCCAAGCAGGGCACTCCTTTAACTTTTCAGCCTCTGACACCACCAGACACCTGTATTCACATCGCTACACCAGAGTTTCTCAGGACGCAGCAACAGCAGAGGAAAGCTCTCCAATCACCGGTGGCCATCCAGGGCACGGCCCAGACCTTCCGGAACGTTCCTGTTCCGGAACGTTCCGGAAGGGTGCCGTGAGCTGCTTACACCGCGTGGGCCGCGTCACGTCGTTTATTCAGTCTGAGGTGAAGGGGATGCCCTGCGGAGGGGCTCCTACAGGCCGGCGGGGCAGTGCCGGACGCGCTCCGGCGTGGGGCCCGCTGCCCCCCGGCCCACACGCACCAGGCGGCCGCCACCGT
>NW_008794595.1:2676508-2694032 GCF_000699145.1 Aptenodytes forsteri | reverse complement strand
GTGGGGGGCGGCGGCGGCCGTCGGGGTTCTGAGGGTGCGGGCGCTTGTGGTTCTCAAACAGCTGCGGCTACTCTGAAGGCAGCGTGTTCCTGCAGAGTGTGAGGGGCAGCTTTCTTTAGCACACTGAAGAGTGGTTAGCACATTAGAAGTGCTTCTGCACTTACTGTTCGTGTAAGCACGTTTTATACGTGTATTTAGCCTTCTAATGATCGTGGTCACTAGTGTTGAGGAGGTTTTCAGGGCTTTTGAGGACTTCAGAAGATTCCTAGAATGATACAGGGTAGTCTGTTGAGGTGATTTAACAGTATCAGCAACGTTTGCACATGGTGGAAATAAAACAGTGCAAGCTGATTTTTTATTTTTTTATTTTTTTTTATTAGTCCAGGGGTGTTTGAGTTTGGCATGCAATGGCAGCTCTGCTGGAGTATTGTAAGATAATCACGGGTTTGGGGAATTTTGCTGGTTTAGTTAAATGAGATCAGGGAGGGAAGCAAACTGAACTGTTACAATAAAACAGTGGTTACTGAGGGGTTGGGGTGAGGTCTTTTAGGTGATTGGGGAATACCAGCATTGGTGTTAATCTGTCATCTTGATTCTATGAAGCTTGAATGTATAATATGGTTGCCTATATGCCACCAGCAGTTACTGAAGCTGAGGCCTCAGGTGCTGAGAGTTCAAGGCACTTGAACTTCAAGAAAACTTGAAGAGGATTTAGTGAAGAGATGCAAACGTGGTAAAAACAAGCGTAGAATTACTTAAATACACTGAGTTTCTTGAGTTTATATTCAGGGTTATGGTTGAAGACTAGAAGTATTTCAAGGATCTATAGTCTAGCAGGCAAAGGTGGAATGAAGTCTGGTGACTGGATTTTGAATGGAAGAACATGTGTTTAATATGGGAGATACTTAGAGTAGTTAACAGCTGGAAGCAAATGTCTAGGTCTCAGATAAATTTGATGGATTTACGATGTTTTTTCTGTTAGAAATAATTTTCCTGAAGACACCAGGTTAGAGCTTTTGGAGATTTTTTTTGTGTGTGTGTGTGTTCTTGACTCAAGTAAATGTGATAGTATGACTCGTTTAAACTTTTGCAAAGAATGGACTACAATGGCATGCAGAATGATTAGTAAGGAGCCTGATGTGAGAAATTGTAAGAGGTAAGAAATCTAAAGATAACATAATGAAGTATGTTGAATGGGGGGCCGCTAGATTAAATTATTAACGGTGCTTCTCTGTGTTTGGCCTTGGGACTGTGGCTCAGTGGGAGAATCATACTGAAATTTCATGAAGATGTAGGTGGGAAGCAGAGACACTGTCAACACAAGCAGATTGGAATATCTTCTGAGAAGAACAGGAAGAAACAATTAATTAAATTGTACAGAATGCAAGGTCACATGGAGCTGGGAACTAAGCAAATTTGGAATTCCTGCTCTGTTCAGCAACAGAGGAAACAGTTGGGCATATTGGTGCTATAAGATTACAAAGTAAGAAGTGTAGAATTCTATGGAAGAAGCTAAGCACAGTCATAAGTTTGCATTAGAAAAGTGGGTGTGGTTTTTTCATAGAAATACAGAACTATTACTCTTGCATATGTCAAAGTGAGTCCCTACTGAAATAATGATAGCTGGCTGTCAGCAAGAAGGTCAATTCAAACTGAAGCAAGTGCAGAAAGGTAGGAAGGCTAAGGGACCAAGACAAATTATTTTGTTAGGAGATAAATAATATTTCTGTATAGCTCAGTACAGTGCCAAGTAGAAATAGCTAGGTTACCTGGGATTAAGGATTTAAAGACAGCATGGCAAGGTTACATGCCTTGCCTACCTTATCCTGCCTTGATGGGATATTATGGTCTATATACCTGAACTAGCTTGTGTAGGTGTCTACATGGCAAGGAACTGGATTTCTAGAATTTCTAATGAAAGGCTAAGATGAGAAATACATATGAGTGGCCATAGGGAGGAAAGCAATTTATGATTGAGGGCACTATTAACAAACGAATCAACAGAGAAACTGCCTTGAGGGTGGGGAGGGAGAACAGTCTAGAAAAGATTACTAAGGCTATGTCTCTTCCTGTTTGTCTGCATTACTTGTGCGTAATTGCTGCTAAGGACCTGGTGTCCACACAGTAAACATTTCAAGGTTTCTTTTTCTTTGGAATAGCTCTAAAGGAATTCAATTTGTGTACTCAAGACTGCTCTATTGTACAAACCAAGCACAGGAAATTTGCTTTAAAAATGCACCCCTACTCTGAATTAAAGCACTAATGTAGGTGCACCTTAAAAGAACAGAGAAAGCTGAAAGATCTCAAGCTACTTGCCAAGATGACCTCTTTTGTTCTGTGGAATCGTTCAGCTACAGTATTCTGCCTACTTCCAAAATTTCCAAGCTCTGGCTCCATCTTCAGGGCATGATGATGGTGCTTATCTCTATCACTGAACTGAAATTCTTTCTGAATTTGAACTCTTTCTGAAATTTAACTCTGTCTGCTATGGAAGATGCATGAATTTGATTATAATGAGTGGCACTTTACTGCTGTTCTAAGCAATGTTCTTTTTTTTTTTTTTTTACTTCCTCTTTTGGCTATAGCAATTAAAAGCTCTTGTATCACCTGTCCTCACTGAAGCAGTTGTAAATATGTTCTTCCAAGCCCAAACGACAATGTTCTGCTTGATGTTAGGTTAGGTAATCATTCAGGGCTATTTAATTACTTTGTAATTTCATGCTTATCCATTGTTCATGGGAGGCGATCATACACTAATAAGCAAGTAGGCTGAGTACTTACAAGTAAAACAATGTGTTATGTGCTCTAGTTGTATCATGGCAAAACGTGGGGGTCCCATGCTCCAGAATCCTGGCTTTTGCTAAGCTGACACCAAAATGTGTACATAAACACTTCCTGAACTAGGGTGTTCTGTCTACAGCTTAGACAAGTCACTTCACACATTCTTCACTTTTCATTTTGAATGTTTCTGTATTATGCTGTGAAGACTAATTACTACATCCAGCACATTAAAATATGAAGTTCACAGTAACCAGCATGATGAAAATAATTTCATGATAGCTCCCATTCTAAAATATATAATAATCCTTGTGACCTTCCAACTTTGCGAGGGGTATTTCCCTTGTAGATTTACATTTCTGACTAAGCTCTCCTTGTAGCTTTTACTGCTTTTGGTCTGTTGGTTGCTATAGCAACATCTAAGTGTTACCAGTCTGCATGTGGCTCATGTTTTGTGGGCATTCCACAGAAATGTTCTCTGGAGCAGACAGTTATCTTTTGTAGTAAGCTACTGAGCAAAACAAAACTTAATTTATTTATGTAACATACTGTGGTCTTCTAATTTGATGAATGTAAGCCTGTGATGCATCTTACCACTTCTAGGTTACTGTTATGAACTGCAAGAGGGATAGGTTTTTCTGGTCAAATTTTTAAGTATGGTTTAAGTTCTTTTAACATGGAAGAATATTAACTAAATGTGCTTCATCAGTTTCCTAATGAATTAGAAATTTATTTGATTATTAAAGTCTGATAATACAGTGTTTAGTATATTTTTACCTACACTGTGGCAGTGCTGGAGCAAGACTGACTTAACTTTTCTTTTCCAGCTCTTATTAATGGCCTCTCCAAAATACCTACGCATCAGAAAAAAACGGTGTATCTCTGTCAGCTTTTGATAAGAATAGCAAAAGGAAAAAACCTTGGTAAATACTGATTCCTTTTTTTTTTTACTTGTTTAAATAGATTTGCGTGGACTTGCACAGAGGTGTATTAGGTATGCTTTCACATAGCCTTTACTGTACATATACAAATAAAATGACTGAGTTGTACATTTTGGACTGTCTGTATTCCACATCTGATTGAGCTGTATGCAGGACCAGTGTTATTCTGTGCTGACTGATTTAGCTGCTTTGAGTTTGAATGACTATATGGTTCTTTAAATCATAGGTCTCTTTCTGTCAGAGTAGCATCAACAAAAGAAATATACTGGAAAAGATTTACTAGTTCATAGTGAGCAATATTTGCAAGTTTAAAGCACAGAATGCGCATTTCTTTCTGCACATGTAACTCTAGAGGTTAAAGTAGGACAGACAGTAGGAATAAGAATATGGATGAAAAGGATGACTGCCCTTGTTTCTTACAGAAGGCTGTAAGACTTTCGGCTGGCAGCAGGTCCTTGGGATTCTTATTCACTACCATGTCTCCTGTTTGGCCCTATTCACAACTTACTGGTTTAGCCAAGCTGATTTTGCTTCCACGCTCAAGTTTCTGGAAGACTTAACTTTTTTGCTGCAAGTTTTTACTGCTTGATAAAACTCATTGGAATGTAAGGACTTCAGAAGCAGTCTTGTCAGCATGAGCATGGAAGAAAAAAAGTGTATTCTAGCCTAGCAGTGCCACAAAGGATTGTTTTTATAAAATGAAATTTCTTATGTTGCTTGTCAGGTAATAACACTACTCTTGATTTAGTTCAACTTGAGAATTAAATTCTAATATTTAAAGTAGTTTGTCGTATACAAAGTATGAAACTCTTCTGATAATGCTTTAAACCTATGTTATTGTATATAACACTTGAGGAATATGACTTCAATGGGTGTTTTTATCTATCAGTGTAGAGAGTGACCTGTGTGGTGAAGGAAGACTGCACGTGCTTAGTAGGTATTACATCAGGTGTAATTGCACAATGTGCAAGGAAAGCTAATATATTGTATGGTAGCTTTCTCTTTTCTTTTCCAATTATTAAAATATTTAATCTTTACTGAGCCTTAAAACAGAGTAGGCTGGTTGCCAGCTCTTTAAGAGTTAAACTCTGTTTTTACAATATTAAAATAAACTTAAATGAAGTGTCAGGTGTAATTGCACAATGTGCAAGGAAAGCTAATATATTGTATGGTAGCTTTCCTAATTCTTTTCCAATTATTAAAATATTTAATCTTTACTGAGCCTTAAAACAGAGTAGGCTGTTTCAGATGCCAGCTCTTTAAGAGTTAAACTCTGTTTTTACAATATTAAAATAAACTTAATATGAAGTGTCATATTACTCATTGAAACAATAATTTGGGAAACACAGAAGTGGGGTTTTATGTGTGTATATATACCTATAATACTATTTAAATTTTCAGTGTTTGTCTTTTACTGTAGTGGGTATCACATTTTTTATTTTTTCACTATTGCTTAAGTTGTTTACCTTCTGTCTGAAAAATACTTACTGTAAGGAATAAGTTATTGAAAGAGATTCTGCTATGATGTCATATAAAATGAAGGAATAAGTGAGGCTGTAGTTCAGTGAACATCTTGAGTTAAGCTGGCAGTGCCATGGGGGAAAAAAGCAGACTTGTGCACCTGCCAGCTCCTACTGCATCTGTTACATTGGCACACTCGCTTGTGCAGATGTGCAATGACCAGACTGGGAGACTGTTTCTGGAGTGTTGAGGGGATGGCTGTTTGGCTGGGCTAGACTTCTGCCAGAACTGGTCACTGATCCTGCTTGCTGGGAGTTTGCACAAACCTTGGTGTTGGCACAGCAGTACAATGACATGGGAGGTTGCTTCTGCTTTTTCAGTGACACTCCTGTGTTAAGCTGTTTGAATCTCCCTCGCAGTTTAACCCTTTCAAATAGAACAAAAAGTTAAGACATGGAAATATAGAGACAGACTCAGGAAAAAAAACTTAGGATAGTGGTTATATTACAAAATTAACAGTATCAGTACCAAATGTTTTGATATCTGATGCCAAGCTTAATGTAAGAGTATTATTAATGCCAGCCCAAACACATGATGCTAAACTTAGCGCTATTGCAAGTGACATTTTAAGTGATCAATAATTAGCAGACACATAATCTCCCTTAAAAATGCAACAGTAATGTTATTAGCAAGGGTAGGAAGAACCAGTCTCTCTGAAAAGAAGGCGTTTACTTCAGGTCTCTTAAACATACCTGAAGAGAGAGACTAAAAATTATTTGAGGAAAAAGGAATTGAAATTATGTATAGTACATTACTTTATTGTGTATAAATAATGTAATATATTTAGCTTTATCCTTAAGCTTTTCAAATACCTTTTTTATTATCCCCCCCCCCCCCCCCCACAACACTTTTTTTAATAAAACAAAGAATTTCACCTTTGGAATCTGCTCTGTCTTTCTGGACTTTACTTGAAAGGGAAGAAATTAAACTGGAAAAGCTTCATGAAGATATTCGTCGCTTGATTCAAATTCAGGTGTGTGTGACTTACTCAAAATGCCTCAGGATGCTACCTATTTGTTCTGCTAAAACAGGGATCCTTTTACAAAAAGCTTGGGCTTTTAGCAGGCTGAACTGAATTTTCTAAGTTTGTTGTATTTTCAAGTACAGAGTAAATAGGAAAAGGTCTCGTCTCCTGTACAGATCTATCTAATCTAAATTGGTTCCTGTTTGTCCCAGTTCAAAATTGTTTCAAAAGCTGTCAATCTGGGGAAAAAAAAAGATATCATTTGGGAGATCAATTTCAAAACACTAGTATCTTGAGCTTTAAAATATATTATGAATAGGGTTTTTTTGCTTAAAAATAATTCTTTGTATTAGAAAACTTCTGATTTCGGAGAAACATGTAAAAACATATTGACAGCTACTGGGACTGCGAAAGTCTTTCAGGGAAAGACGAAACCAATACTTAGTAGTTAAGTATGGGACATTTTGCATCAGTGAGGGTCCTTTTAAATGCCTGTTGGAGAGGTTTTAGGCCTTTATACATGAGGTTTAATATTACTTCAGAACTAACTTATAACTAGATAATTGTTGGTAACCCTTAAATATGTAATCCTCTGGATTTTGGAAGTCTTACAAAACTATAAAAGTGTGACTTCTGTTGTTTTTTCTGAATCTCAGGTGAAATGTATTTCAGGATATCTTGTAATTATATTTGTTGTAGATTGTAGCAGTCCATATGGAAAATGGATATTTCAAGGAGGCTGCTGAAGTTCTTGAAAGGTTATTTACAGACTCGGAATCAGATAAGGTAGTAACTTGCTTAACTTGCATTAAGCGCGCTCATTTTCAGAGGAGAAGAGGGGAATGGGTTTCCAAAGCTAGCAAATGCTACCTGCATAGCTTCATTCTAATTACTGCCTACAGTCACTTACACAACCGTGGCACTTGTAAATACAAAAGGAGATTTGTCGCTAGGGGATTGACAGAAATAATGGGTGATTTGGGGGAGTAAAATGCTTCTAGCAGCAGTTCTTCTTCGCTGTGGGCAGCATCAGTCCAAACTTCATCCCCTTTCCCACTTCATATGAGGAGTGAGGTATCACTACAGATTCTGGGGACTTGGTATTGCTGTTTTCTCAGAGTAAAGGCAGTATAAACATGCTGGTAGAGACATAGTAACTCCCTAATAATCAGTCTGCTGATTTTTTTTCTGAACCATTGTAGTGCACTCTATTTATCATCTCTGTTGATTAGTGTTCTACATACTGAAGCATCACAGGGAAGGAAAAGTCATTAGCATCTGTAGTATAGAGTGGATATTATTATGCCTCTATCTGGAAAAGATAACACATGTGGGTCAGGCCATCTCCTGGTTTGATGTTGACTGCATCATTCAGAAACATGCAAGTTCGAGTGCATATCTCTTTAAAGTAATAGCTAATGCACACACCTGAATTTGCTGGGGCGGAGAAAAGAGCAAAAGGAAGGACTGCAGGCAAAAAGAAAAGGCAAAAATGCTGCCTTTATCTTCCTCTGGTATATTAGGACACATGTTCTATGTAAATAGTAGCATGTGTATGACTTGCTCTTCGGATACACTCTTCATTCAGAGGATTCAGATGTTTGGAAAGTGTAGGCTGTGGTAATAGTATTCAAACTCATAAATAAGAATGCAACCTGTACACAGAAGTTAATTCTTGGCTATATTGGTCTCTGTAAGATTCAGAGTGGTTGGTAGACAAAATGTGAAGTTGCGATTATCAGTATCGATGTGTCTTTAATGCTACTGTACTAAATAGTCCTTTCCCTGAACACTGTAAACCCCTTTCAATGGCAGTCTCTTTGAGGCAGCAAATGAGAAAAGAGAACCCAGTAATGAGTGGCCTTTTTTGGGTCTTTTTGCTCCATTGACAACCCTGCTTTCAGTGTTGTTCATAAAGGGAATGAAAATGAGGATCTCTGGAAAGTTACACTTAACCATTTAATGAGCATGTAAAATAAACTCCTGGTATTATGCCTAGTTAACTTTAGAACCCTTTCAAACTGTAGCATGAAGTTGTATAGGCATATTCAGAAAACTGTATAATCATCATGTTTAGCTTTGTGTATGTCCTGTTTAGTAGCATAGGTGTTTACTGCAGGATATATTTTTGTGTTGTATAAGGCTGTGCTTTTCTTAGCCTTTAAGGGTGAAGCTGGCAACTGTAATTAAAAGCAAGGATCCATATGTTCCCCTTCTCCAAAGCTTCAGTTACAATCTTTTGATAAGTAAAATCAAGTCTTACATTGAACTTTTCATGAAAGAAAATGAAAGCAACTTCTTAATACAGGTATGTCAAAACTATTTTCAAAACTTATTTCAAAAGAGGTACCTGATAAGATTAAATAGATTTATACTTTCAAGGGAGTTGTTCAGACAATGTTCAGTTATTGTATTAGATGAAAAGGAAGCTTTATGTTCCTTTGGATTGTCTTTAAAAAAAAAGGTTGAATATATGTTTAGAAGAAAGTTAGTAGGAGTAAGACTTCTCTAAACTATCTTTTGTGAATTTTTTTTCCTCAACACAACTGTTTTGATGAGAAAAATAGTTAGGAAAAAAGCATAATTAAAATGAGGTCTGTCATTAGTGTATGTTTAAGAGAAGCAGTTCTGATCTGAGACTCCTTAAAAGATAATGTAACTATATATTTAATGTTCATTTTGTTTAAATCTATGTGACTTCGTTCATTTTGTTTAAATTGATGTGACTTCTCATAGTAAAACTAAAAGATCAAGACCTGGTAATTTGGCTAAAAGCTTCAGGAATGTCAGAGGAGTTAGGAGATAAAAAAACTATTATTGCTGTTTTCCTGTAAATAAAAAAAAAAAAAGCTCCTTACAAACCATCTTGCTCAAAGTGATTTAAAATTGGCAAGAACAACATTCCCCGTGCAGTTCATCTTCAGGAGGATTGTAAAGAATTTCCCTTATGTTTACTTCCTATAAAAGAATATTGAATTACTCAATTACAAAAGCACAAACATCTAAAGGTAATAAGAAGCAAATTTTGAATAAACAAACCTGAAGTTCCTCTGGGGTTTTCATTTCTTACCAGAAAGAGAGACTAGAGAACTTATTAAATGCATTCAAAGTATAATACAAGGAATATCTTTTAATGGCTTCACTCAGCTGTCAGTTTTCAAGTTTATTTTTCAAGGCTATTTCTTTGAGTCTAAGAGGAGATGGAGGTTTGGAGGTGTCAGGGAAGGCCCAGAACGCCATACTAGCATACCTAGGCCCTCTGTGTTGCACCCCCACTGCCTGCACATCCATCCTACTGTCTGCACCAATGTTGCAAATCTTACTTCTGAAATCTTTACTTTGGACCGAGTTACTCTGGGACATGGAGGAGTCAACTTTGTGAAGAATTCCCACATCTGCTGTGCAATACACATAACTGTTTCCCGGCAGTGTACCGTGCGTTCTCTACAGAAAAACAATCTAACTTTAACTGTTAATCTCTCTTCTTTCTTCTGGTGCCATATGTAGAAGTATAATCATAGAATCATAGAATAGTTTGGGTTGGAAGGGACCTTTAAAGATCATCTAATCCAACCCCCCTGCAATGAGCAGGGACATCTTCAACTAGATCAGGTTGCTCAGAGCCCCATCCAACCTGACCTTGAACGTTTCTGCCCCAGAGCTGGACACAGTACTCCAGGTGGGGTCTCGCCAGAGCAGAGGGGCAGCATCACCTCCCTTGACCTGCTGGCCATGCTTCTTTTGATGTAGCCAGGATACGGCTCCAACAGGTCCATGTCTTTCCTGTGCTGGGGGCCCCAGAGCTGGACACAGTACTCCAGGTGGGGTCTCGCCAGAGCAGAGGGGCAGCATCACCTCCCTTGACCTGCTGGCCATGCTTCTTTTGATGTAGCCCAGGATACGGTTGGCCTTCTGGGCTGAGAGCGCACATTGCTGGCTCATGTCCAGCTTTTCATCCTTAATCATAAGGATTACTACATTGCTAGACTGTCTTGTAGGCTGCTTTTTCTAGGTTATTGTCAAGCTTGGAATCTCCAAGATCACAGGTCCTACTGTTGATGAAGTTCTTGCACTTCAAGAAACGCTTATAGGTTAGCTGCCCTAAGAACAGTCTGCAGATAATGCATTACAAGGAAAAAGGACCTATACCAAGAAAGCATTGATCTGAATACTTGCTAATTTTTCTTTATAACTTTCACTTCTCTTTCAAAAGAATTATTTTTAGGGACAAGTACAATTTGAAAGCTAGTTAACTTTAAAATACAATATAGTGGATTTAAACTTTTTTTAACAAAATCCTTTCTACCCATTTATCTGTATGGAAACACGTCCTCGCTTTCACATGTGTTTTGCTACCATCAACCACTGTAAAAGAGCCAGTATTTTGAAAACTTACAGTTGAAAGATGTGGTAGTTTAGGTAGTTATGAAATTTCTGACAGTGAAACATTTTCTTCTGTGATTGGAAGTATTCTGTGACGAGAATACCTTCCAGTATTTTCATAGATGAATGAGTGAAATAGAGAATGTTTTTATATTATCTGACTTTCGTAAATGTTGAGAGATTCTGCAAGCTACTGTGAAGGACAGGTTAAGATTGCAAGAAGACTGAAAATTGGATGGATGACAGAAAATTACAGGAGGCAAAAGCAAGCCCTGAAAGAAGAAATAGATGAAAAGTGGGAGCAACTGGCTAATCAGAAAAAGAATTAATACTGGGCCTGTAGTGAATCTGTCAACTTTCAATCGTTTTGATATTTGAGTGTTGCAAAACAGATCACCTTTTGGGATGTATAGACAGTGTTGGGTAGAAGATGGTTGGCTCTGCTTAGTAATGAGGGTGCACAACCAGGATTTCTTTTTTTATGGTTTGGGCAAAGTATACCTTAAGATGCTAGAGAAGAAAGTTGATAGCAAAGTGGCAAGAATGGCCTCATGTGGACTAAGTGATTTTTTTTTTTTTGTGTTATTTATTATAGCAAGTAAGTGAGAGGAATCTAGGGGAAAGCACAAATCTTACAATCCTGTGGACATTCTATAAAGAGTAATGAACTAGCCTTCCTCCTCTTGAGAATGGAGGAGAAATAATCTTAGTTTGTGGCTAAAAGTTTAGGCAGGATGTTACAAAATTCTTTTGCTAATACAGGAAACGTTACATTACAAGCCTAAAGTCTGATTAGACATGTGTCTTTTGAAAGTGTTATAGGTATGTTTGATCCTGCCATGCGCTGCAGAACTAGATGAACTTAAGAGGCCTATCAGGTTTCAGTTTCTAATCTAATTATAAAAAATAGACTTTGGAGTACTTTGATAGTATTTGTAGACTTAAAGTTAATCTCTGCAATGTATTTCACACAGCTATACGTTCACTTACCATGTGAGTATTCATTATATTTCTGTGTGTCCATACAAATATCGCTTGTGGCTATGACTAAAATGTCTCTGAGTTATTAGCTGATAAAGATCTTGATGGATTTCAACTTAACACACTACAGTGGTTTTGAAACTACTTAACGGTAATGCCTCTGAAGGGTCTGTGAAATAAGCACTCTGTTAGTCCTAGTAGAGGGTA
Organism: Aptenodytes forsteri; assembly: GCF_000699145.1. Classification (NCBI taxonomy): domain Eukaryota; kingdom Metazoa; phylum Chordata; class Aves; order Sphenisciformes; family Spheniscidae; genus Aptenodytes; species Aptenodytes forsteri. The sequence goes on along the minus strand of NW_008794595.1, from coordinate 2,682,257 downwards.
CACATATTAATCTTAGTGTAAACTACTATCTAGGTACTGGCTGGCTTTAATTTTAAAGTATCAATTCCATTTCTCGCAGGCAGCCACAAAACAGGTAGAGTCTAAAGGATTGGGAGCAACAGCATTGCAAAACAAAACTGTGAATGTCAATGAAAATGACAAAAGGAATTTGGAAACAAAACAAAGGTTTGTATTAAGCGTTATACTGCTGAGGGACATGCTCAGACAATAACTTGAAACTTGTAGAACTAAGAGTAGGTAGAAGGAAGGACATTAAATTCCAAACTGCTGTCCAATAGAAAATAAACTGCAAGCACATTCTCTATTTTTAAGTTTGGGCTTTTCTATAGTTGTTACTTTTGGCATTTATATCAAATAGCTTGGCATTAAGTTTAAGTACTTGTTGAAGATGCACATTTTTCAGTTTAAACAGCTGTCATTCTTGTATAACAATAAAAACACAGCAATACTTCATACTTTTTTCTTTATGCTTGATTGAGCTCCTTTTAGTCCTGCCCTCCTAATTTCAGGCTATAGGTCATCTGGAGAAGAAGGGGGATAAGGAAAGGGAATTAGTCTATTACTTTTTCCTTACAGCTAAACACAAGATTCTCTTACTTAGTAATACTAGTGTGATGGGAAATAGTTATGTTGCTTCATGATTCTGGCAATGTGAACCCTCAAAACAATTACACACTTTTCAAAGAAATGCTGGGGGAACTTGAAGTCTAGTTCCTTCCCCCTCCTTTGACTTTATTTTGAAAAATACTAATTTTCTAGGTTTATCACCACTTATTTTTCATGGAGAAGAAATTGTAGTCTTTAGTTGGGATAGAGCTTGTATTTGTGCAGTTTTATACCTGGAGTACTTGGCATCATTTAGTTAAGGAAATTGACTGATGCAGATAGACTATACAAGAGGGCAAGTCATAAGATTTCCTTTTTGAGAAGGACAGCTCCTGACACAATTACATCTGAGAGGTATGATGAAAGACTTGATCAAAAAACCTATGGAAACAATTCCTAGATTGTGAAGAAGGTATGAAAAAATAGATGTGTGAAATGCCGCATGTCTTCAACTTAAACGTGTAATGTCTTGTGTATTTCTCCTCCAGGTATAGGGAGGCAAGATTAAAAGGGTTAATGGATTGAAGCAGTTAGTGTTTGTATGCCACTGTTTCTGTAGAGAAATCTTGGGATTTTCTTTGATTCAAATATTGTTGAATCACATAAATGGTAAGTTGCTGCTTAGGAAATGATTTTTTTTCTTTTTTTTTAAAGATCAATGAAAGAGCAACAGAGTATTACAAGTCAGTCACCCGGAGACATAAAAAATTCCACAGTAAGGTAAAAATTATTTTTTGTTGTTGCTCTTGGTCATAGACATTTCATGACGTTCTGTGTATTTCTACTTCCATTCTGTGTTCCTTGCAGGCCTCACTCAGGACGGAAATGCAGAGTGAGCAGTGTTCCTCAGAGTGAGTATTAGCTTACTTTCACACTTTCAAAACAAAGTCATGTCAAACACTTTCTCCCCACCCACCCCCCACTCCCCTGCAATAAATGTGTTGGTGATTTGATAACTGCTATCCAATGTGATTGCATTAATAGAAAAATTATTATGGTGAAAACAAAACAAAACCTCTCCCAATTGTTACGGGTGGTTTCTGCCCAAATGCAGATTTGGTGCTTGCCACATTTGGGAAACTATGAAATGGCTTAAGGTTTTCTGGCAACTCATTTTGTAAAATCATTCACTATTTTCTGGTTTGCTTGGAGTTTTGTTTTACTCGTTTGCACAGAATGCCATAAATCCCAGTAAAGCAAAAGAAAGCTGCCAGAGGAGTACTGAAACTTGTCTCTTTGACTTCTGACATAGATAACTTTGTGGGTGTCATGGTTTAACCCCAGCCGGCAGCTAAGCACACAGCTGCTCGCTCTCTCCCCCCCGGTGGGATGGAGGAGAGAATCAGAAGGGTAAGAGTGAGAAAACATGTGGGTTGAGATAAAGACAGTTTAATAGGTAACTCCTTCCCATTGGCAGGCAGGTGTTCAGCCATCTCCAGGAAAGCAGGGCTCCGTCATGCTGAACGGTTACTTGGGAAGACAAGCACCATCACTCCGAACATCCCCCCCTTCCTTCTTCTTTCCCTAGCTTTATATGCTGGGAGGACCAATATTCCATACAGACATCATACGGTATGGAATATCCCTTTGGCCAGTTGGGGTCAGCTGTCCCGGCTGTGTCCCCTCCCAACTTCTTGTGCACCCCCAGCCTCCTTGCTGGTGGGGTGGTGTGAGAAGCAGAAAAGGCCTTGGCTCTGTGTCAGCTCTGCTCAGCAGTAATGAAAACATCCCTGTGTTATCAACACTGTTTCCAGCACAAATTCAAAACATAGCCCCATACTAGCTACTGTGAAGAAAATTAACTCTACCCCAGCCAAAACAAGCACGGGTGAAGGAACTAAAGAGGTTGGCTGACTGGAAAAAACAAATTGTAGTGTAAAATGCACGGTTAGGATGTTTGTGCATCTTTCTGGTATTACTTTTTTAAAACTTACAACATGGGTTACATAATATTTATAAGTAGGTTCTGAAAACCTTTAGCACCCTCTTACCACAAAGAGATGATATTATATAGCCTCTGCATGTGGCCATGTTGTACTTAGAAGGACAAACTCTTAAGATGCCTTGGATGCTTGCCACAGTTAGAACCTGACAGGGGTTCTGTGGAAATGATGGAACCTGAATACAAAGTATCATAGCTCTGCTGGCTAGTTTCCATTCTCTCTATGTATGTAAATGAGCAGTATATATAGTAAAAATGTTTTTACCAAAATGAAATAACAATGTTTCTTTATTATGTACGAATTTTTAGGTAATCGTTTAAAATATAATACTTCTATGAGCTCTATCGCATAGAAAATATAGTGACTTTTTCGAACAGCCTATTTTTTGAGTCCTTGGACTAAGGTGAGATTCATGTGTATGCATATATAAAAGTATATTCATATATAAACACACACTGAAATTTTCCTAGTCTGTCAAAGCATAGCAAAATCATGTACATTCTTGTCTCATGTAAATGGTAGAATGCAAAACTGCTGTCTTAATGTTGAGTCCTCATTTGTCTGGATGTATATTAACTGTGTTTTAGGTCTGAACAGCTTGCAAAATGTGGAAAAACATGGAGATGCTTTGGCTTGTGGCCGAAGAAGACAGGTTTGTACCCGTTCTCTATTCTAAATGGAGATAACATTAATCTGCACTGCATAGAATTTTTTCCTAACTTCATGTGACTCTGTCTCAAAAATGCCTGGGTTTAAGATTTTCCACATTATTGAAGCTGTGCTACAGCTCCTGAAACTGTTTAAGTTCCAATTCCTGTCTTTAATAAAGAAAAGGACTTTTTTGTGCAGTCTCAAATGTTATTAATGCTTATAAGCCTTTAATTTGCTGAAATACACTGTTACTAAAATTTAGCCTGAGTCTTTTTAAAACATGTGAAAACATAAAAAATTCTTTTTGCTGTTTGGATTAAAGAATTCAGGATGTCATTTGCCTGTGAGAGTTTTGGGCAAACACCAAAGACTTCTTGTCTAACTTTAGAAGGTTAAAGATTTAGCAATTTTATAATTTTAATACTTTGTTCATATGAGGTAAAAACATATTTACTTAGGAAACTATTCTATTTTTTATAAACCAAATAATGGGGTCTTTCTGTAATGCTATATTTCAAATAGTCCTTTGCATTCTCTTCATGGGTAAGCCTGCTTCACTGAATGACTTTAAAATAATTATATGTTCACTAATGCTAGGATTCCCTATTGGTGGGAAGTACAGAAGTGTATGCCTTAATAGAAGGGAATTTGAAGTTGATTTGATGTTGGGGTGAACTGTTACAAACTGATTTTTGTGCATAGCTAATTTTCTTCAGTTACAATAAAATGATAAACACTTCTGAATGAAATTAATATTAAATAAATGTATTCCCGCTGTTGAATTCCTCTTGAGAATATTTCTTAGGAAGCAATATGGAGTCTTTCTGTTTAGATAACAGTGCAAGTTATCAACATACATCCATTTTGGTGTGAGCTGTTTCATTTTTCTGATGTTCATTTTGACACTTCATTTTCATGTAACAGGGAAGGACAAACCTGCTTAAGTTTTTTTTTTTTCTTCCCAGACTCTCCTTGAGGAGAGTTGTACTTACTCCTAGTTCTTTCAGCATTTTTACTGATGTTGAAGTACATGCTGTCCTCAAATTGGTTGAGGTCCTAATGAGAGTTCATCTATCCTTGGAGGTTAAGCCCCCTGCTACATATAAACAGTTTTTCACTTTCTCACAGATCTCAGGAATAGTTAAATCACTGAGAGCCTCCTTAAAAGCTGCAAATACAGCTAGTGCCCTAAAAACCAAAATACTGGTGCTCGCTGGGTTTGCTTGTTACTTTTTTTCCAATTTATACTTGGATAGGTACCCTGTCAGCCAGTTGCTGGTAAGCATGCACACTTCCATCAGTCTTGTTTTCAACATGAAGATTTAAACTAATTGGACCCACAACCAACACAGAGCTAATGAGGGCTTTGTATTCACCTATTTTTATGTTGATGTAGTCTGTTCTGGGGTCAGCTACGAGAACTGTATCCTGGTCTAGGTCTTGTGCACAGATCTCACTAGAAAAAAAAATAATGTCATGTACTTAATTCTGTTATAGTTAAACCTTAATTGAAATGTAAAGACTAAATTTATAGAAAACTACATCTGATAGTAGCAAAGAGCTCATTAAAAATTTTATAAAAACTTGAAAGAAATTAAAATTTAGAACTATGTTTCTTTAAACACTTACAAAAGTAGGCATTTGCTGTCTGCCTGAAATTTATGCCATACTCCCTGCCAGTGAGACCTCTCATAAATATTGCATAGAAAGCAATGATACTGGCCTTTTAAACAATAAATGTGCTCCTCTGCTTAATTATCTGGGTTATAAAATTGTCTGCATGCATGAAAGAATGCAGTGAATGTCAGAGCTGTTGACTTCTAGAACTTCCTTTTCCATGTAGTCCCTCTTTCAATGTTGGCATTGTTTGCTCTTGTTTTGTAAATGGCATTTCATTGCAATGGTTCAGTGCCCGTTTTCAGCCTTTCATTGCTGTGTTTTCAGTTAGCTGCGTACAACAGTCTGCAGTGCTATTGAAAGGAAGTGTACTTTATTTTCTCATTCCTAAATTAGGGGATGCAAGTGTCACAGATTGTAGGGAACTGTTTGTACTCAACTTTATATCCTGTCTGTGTATGGCAAGTCCTGCGAGTTGTTTAAAAACTGACTGACAGTTTGCTTAAATTAAAAGAATGTGTCTGAAAATCTGGGTTTTCAGAATTTAGTCAGACCTGTGTGGAAAAAAAATTCCATATATTTAAACTCTGAGGCAAAAAAACCCAGAGAAGAGTCCCAGAATGCATAATCAAAGGAATACAGGTTACTAGAGCAAAACTGACTCTAAGGAAGAACAAGATCTTTAGGTATGTGAGGGTATGTCTACACAGTCTGTCTAGCAAACTCAAGCTTGCTCTGCCAGCGTCCTGAGCTAGCCAAATGTCACACTGCTCTGGAGTAGGCGCTGTGATTATGTTAGCTCAAGCATAATGCTGCATTATGTCCCGTCTCTCAACCAGTCTTGCCAGCCTGTAACAGTGCAATGCTAGAGTCTACATAACTTCCATCCCAGAGGGCACAGGCAGTTTGTT
>NW_008794595.1:2658034-2676456 GCF_000699145.1 Aptenodytes forsteri | reverse complement strand
AAGGCAAGTTACTGCTTTATATAGTTTCTCAGTGGAAAGAAGAAAAAAATGAGTCAGTCTCTGGTTTACCTGTAAGGAAGTTTCCTTGTTTACATGTTAAACTGAAGAAATTTATTTTTTAAAAAGCTCAATGTAAGCTGTTTAAAGCAAAACAAGCAAAACCCAACCCTTTTAACAGCAAATGTAATTAATCATTACAACAAGTAACAAGGGCTGTGGTTGTCTCTGCTGGAAGTATTTGAATTATTATCTGGTGCTGTAGGTCAAGCATAACTGTGTTACTTGAATAAAGATTTTATTTAGGAAAGTTTTCTGGCATGCTCCGAAATGAGATGAACTAGATGGTTCCAATGGAATCTCTGGCCTTTTAATAATAGTAAAAAAACCCACCATTCACTGCTAATGTTGCAAAAGATCTGTGGAACAGGAAGTATTGGGAAAAGGAAGTATTTCTGATAAAGGGTAGACTACTTTAGAGAAGTTTTAGATTTCTAACTGTTGAGAAACATATAGCTCAGTAGCTGAACTACTACCACTCAATTCTTTCACTGGTTAGTGGGGTTTATCAGTGATCATAGTTTCTTGAAGAGGCACTGATAGTTGCGTTAAGGTGGAATAAGTCCAACTTTCAGATATGAAATTTGATCTTCACATACCTCAGCTTCTACTTTGTGTAGATGCCAAATTTTTGCTTTTTGCAGAATAACCAGAATACAATTTTGATCAGGCTGAATGTTATCTAAGCTCTTCACCCCCAGAGGCACCCCCCCACCTTTCACCTCTGAGTGCTGCTGCCACTTGTAGTAGCTTAAATTCAAGAGAAGGGAGGAACCATGCAGAATGGCACTCAAAATTGTCACCTGGCCCATCTCCAGTGCCTGAATTGTTGTTGCTCTTAAGGGCAGAATCTGTTAAGGATCCCCAAAAGGGTTCTAGCTCATTAGGAGAGGAGAAAGTAAAAAAAAAAAAAAAAAAATCTCCATGGATGAGGGATTTATCTGAGCATCCTTGGACACATGGACCTCTTGTGCCACTGACAATCATACTGGCTGGCCCTGGATTGTCCTGCCCAGCCACCCCTTGTGCACAAGCAGGATGGTATGCATTTGTCTAATGATAGCAGCCATGAGATTTACATTTCCACTGGGTATGTTATTTGCAGAGTTAGATGATGTTTGTTCACCTGTAATTCATAGATTTCCTCTCTACTACTTAGTTCTACTAGATGACTTTATCAAGTTTAAATTTCTGTAAGTTGAGGCTATTTCTTTGCAACTGCATTTCCCTTTCTACCCAATTCTTCAGTTTTGAAAGTTCCAATTGTAAAGGTCAGCCATAGCCTGATTCTCTCAGGTTCCCTCCTGCTTTATAGCCAACACCTTTTGTCCATTTGATAGTTGGAAGTTTCTTACAGGAGGAGGTCTTGTACATGCTCTAGTAAACCTCTCTTTTCATGCCCCAAGCTACAAATTCTAAGCCTTCAGCTTCAGCCATTTACACCTCCTATTGCTCTTCTAATGTTCTATCAACATTTTTTTTTTCCAATCCAGTTATTCCAGTTAACCTGAGGATTTATTAGTACAGGTCCCCTTTGGGAGCCCCCATAGGGCTCTACATGTTTGGTTACAAATTTATCATTGTAGGCGCATTAGCAAAGGATTGGTCCCCCTTACACATTTAATCTCAGGAATACTCACAACTTGACCAGATCCTGTGGGCTACAAAACTGTTAAGGGATGTTAGGAGCAGCCACCTCCTCCAGGAGCCCAGCCCAGCCCCCGGGGTCCCTGCTCAGGCTGGGGGATGCAGCTGCCACTTTCCCATTTGCAGGTTTGCACGGTAGCAAGGCTGAGCACAAATCCCAGAGACAGACACAGGGGACACACACACACACACACACATGCGTGCGCACACACACACACACACACACATATGCACACGACACTGACACGGCTGGTCACATAGACTGCTATGGACAAGGTGCTGCCCTCAACAGCACCCACACACAGTACCCACATAAGATGTAAACACAGGCAGCCAAGTCCCCTCCTTTTCTCTGGTAGATGTGTCAGTTCACTGGTGAAAGCACACGTATGCCTCTAGGTTCACAGGCACATGGATGTCTGCACATGCCCAAGTATGGGCAAGGCCCCTCTGCACACCTGGTACCCCTGCCTCCATCCTGGCCCTCACACCTGCTTCAAGGGTCCTTTACTTGCTGGCTGGCACAGCTGGATGCACCAAACACAAGCACTCACACACTCATCCCATGGGCACTCTATGTTCCTGTCGTACCCCAGCGTAGACTTGCAAGATATCTCCCTTTCAGGCAAAAGGTGAAATTTTCACTCATTCAAGGAGACGAAGGAAAGGCAGAGGGGGCCCATACCGCCTGGGTGTCAGCTCGCAGCTACTGCTGTGGGACTGACCCTTCAACCCGATGATAACTAGAGACTCAAAGGAAAAGCTACAAGACACACAAGGGCTCCTCCTGGTCACAATGTCTATCCTGAGCCCGCTCATACTGGAGACAGGGAAGGGGAGGGGATAACTGGCAATCCAGGACCAAACCTCCACCTGTTGTGCTTGCAGCCGAGTTAACGCCAGTCCCTGCTGGGGCGGCTGCATGTTTCGGCCCTGTCCCGAACCCAGCTTGTTCATTGCACGTTCATACCACGTTAATAGCTGAAACCAACCCAGACTTCCCCAACCAACCTCTCCTAAATTTTACCAGATACCAGAAGTACCTTTACCAGACTTACCTTGACCAGACCAGAATTACAATTACTTTTCCCTCTTTTAGCTGGCAGTGGGGCACTGGACTGACATGCGTTAAAAGCTGGGATTCAGCAGCTCCTGCACGCCGCAGGAGCCTACAGATGACCCTCGGCTGAAGCCCCAGCAGGGATTTCAAAAGGTCCTGTACCTTTCCAAGCAGTGGCAGGGAGCAGCCCACGGTCCTCCCGAGCGAAGCAGGACATGTGAATCCCAGTCGCGGCACCTGAGGCTGTCGTGGAAATAACCCAAACTGCAATTTAGATCAGGTCAGAGCAGAAGTGGTTTATTGCTACGGCTATAGGTGAGGACAGGGAGGAGCAGAGTGACAGCCTCTGCTGATGTGAACTCTGCCCAGCTGGGGCAGCTACAGAGTTCCTATAACTTTTACAACCCATTTTTCACCAAAACTGTGTCAGATAAGCAGCATTTGGTACATAACAACAGCAAATGAAATTCATCAGACAAGGAGGCTCTAGACAGTACATCCTTTTACAAATAGTTCACTCCTTTGTCAATTAAATTGTTCTGACCAGCAAGATCCTTTGCTTCTGAACTACTGAGGCCTGCAAAGGCCTGTGAGACATTAACTATCTTGCTTTCACACACTGAAGGTGACTAAGCAATTGCAGTGCTTCTGATCACTTGCCTGTGTAACTTTCATAGTGCTCTTATGAACAAAAACGCTGACTTTTGCTATTTTAGAGCAACTCCAAAATAAGTAAAGCACAGGCAATGGTTAAATGCAGAAATAAGAGAGCTTCTTGGTGTGATTTTCAGCAGTCATTTACTCGTGAAATGCACATAAACACATGCAGATTTAGTAAAAGTCCGGTAACTAATGATTTTTAATATGGAATCTGCTGGTGCTCACAGAAACACCAGCATGAGACCAGTGAAAATTGACCATTTGTCTCCTTTCATAATTTGCTATGGTCCATGAGATCATCAGGAGCAGCAGGGACATCTCCAGTGCAAGAAGCAGAAGTGGACACAGATAAATTAAATGGAATACAATACAAGTCTCTCTACATCTCAATCTCATTAACATTTTTAAGTTTACATTTTTTCTGTAAGTTAAGTCTTTACATTTCAGATTTTGGGGAATAAATTTAGAAAGAACATGCTAGCAAACTGCAGTTTGAAATAGAAGTTAATACGTACTTTTTAGAAACAGTTTTCCTACACAGTTGTTTCAACTGGGGATCCTGTCCTGTATTTGCATAGATGATATGCAATTCAGTTTGCCTAAAGAGGCATGCTGATAATCATACATCAGTATGATTAGTTTGTATTAAGCAAGCAAGGATTTGAAGACATTTGCAGAGGATCAGATTCTAGCAGAATAAGTTGTTTTAAAAAAATTTCATATTAAAGTTGCTAATTGCTGTTCCAGAGTGAAAAATGACTGTATGTAATACACCTATATTAAAAATGCAGTGGTTAAAAATAGGCATGATAGGATATATAGGATCTGTAAACTTTTGTTATATATATGCATATTTCTATAAAACTACAATAAAAGAAAGTTGATACTCAGTTCTCCCTCACACTTTACTGTAAAGGTAAGTTTTTAAAAATCAAGTATTTGACTTTTAAAAAATTAGTTTTCTTTCACTCTGTGTGCAGTCCTGAAATTGTTTATATTGAGATATTTGTATCGAGAAGCAACTAAGGAAGAACTGGTACACTGGAGAACTTCATTGGAAGGGATTGCTTACAGATGTATAACTGCAAGTAATTTTCTCTCCTTTTATGAGAGAAATGTCATCCCCTAAAGATTAAAAAGCTTGTAGGTCATGGCAGTGAGACTTAAATAGTGGGCTCAACAAATGGCCAAAAACAAACACATAGCTGTTACCTGAGGATATGGCTGATCTCACTTTCAAATGCAATATGTATCATTTTGCTTCTATCAGCATTTTAAATATTGGGATTTGTTTTTTCTAAGCACACTGAAATCCCTTTGTTGTTGGTAAATGGTGTCTTGATTCTCAGTCCCTAGGTTAATGTGTCACAAAATGCTTTCTCTTTTGTGATGCGTACTAGGATCAATCAAGGTTTGTCTTGGCTCAATTAGCAAATGAAGCACAATTTTGGAAAGCATGTTTTGAATGAAGCAAAACTTTGCCCAATGTCTTTTTTCTTTCCTTCCTGTGACTTGTGAACATTGAAGCATGTGGTTCTCGTTCCAGGTAATGTCTGCTACTGTGTTGTAACACTTGACTTGGTAACCTTTGTTGTTGTATTTAGTGTCAAGTTATGGTGCTCAAAAGAAATCAGAATGACCCTCAGACATCTGTACTCTTTAATAACTAGAAAGCTATACAAAAACTTGCTTTTATATTTGCTATAAGCTTAGCTCTTAGATTAATACCTTTCTCTGTTCAAATATCCGGTATTTTTCTCTGTTCTTCCCCTAGCGATGGACTTACAAAGAAGACTTGGAACTGAAATCAGGAATAAGGGAGTTTGGAGTGGGTAACTGGGCTAAAATTTTGGTCCATGGTGACTTCAACAACCGAACTAGTGTCATGTTAAAAGACCGGTGGAGAACACTGTGCAGGATCGAACAAGGCTAATTTGGACTACAGGAATCAACTCTTCTTGACCTTTCCCTAAATAAGGACCTAGTCTAGCTTTTCAGAATAATAACTTATTACAGTCTCAGAGTGTCCAGCAGTGTTGCTGCCCTAAAACATGAAACAGAATAGGCATAAAACATTCATGTGAGCTCACTTGCTCGGGTAATGATGACTTAAATGTAAAGCCTGGCCTTTTATCTACACGCAATAGATGACCTAATTTCTGAAATCTGAAAATGCTTGCAGTGATTTAAGAAAGGCCAATTATGTACATAGGGGTATTAAATGCCTGGCAACATGTTTAGCTTGATAGAGGCTAATAGAGAGTCAAGCATTCTGTATTTTTAAAGGGTTGTATCTCTAGTTAGACTGAGCTTTTTATCATTTTACTTCCTGCCATATAACCAGATCATTCTAATCCGATTTGCTTCACTTTGAAATTTTGGTCAGACTTGTCATCTCTGTCAGTAAGTTATACCAAAAAATATGTATGTATTGGTATTGCTAATTTTACAAACTGATTCCTTTTTTTGCAGTTAAAAATGTGATATTCCATGTAATTTTATATTTATAAGTAGTAAAGGTGCTGCCTTTTTTTTTTTTTGTGAAGAATTAAGCTTAAGTTCTAGGTGGAAGATTATTTTGAACTTATGTATATTGGCATAATAGCACTTTTTATCTCTCAGAAGAGATGGAAAACATATGGAAAGTAACAGTATGATACTAGCTCTTAACTTCCCTTGATTATCTTGTGCCACCTACCTTGTCCTGAGAAGTGGCTTCTTCTAGACCAGCAGGAAAGGGAAAGCTCAAAAACGAATGGCCAAAGTGGGGCTCAGTAACGAGTCTATGCTGACACTGATAGCACAGCTCGTGAGACACGTCTCATCTATGTTCTCCACTGTCTCTGTCTGCAGTGATAGAAAGCAAAGATACGCTCTGATGGGGGTAACTAACTATCGAGGTGTCAGTTGGTCACTGTAAATGTCCTGCTCGTGAGAGACTGTAATGGATGGATGATGATACTACGCTGTCTCTCTTGATTCAGATTGTGTGGAAAAGAGTTCCACAACCTCAGAAAACCCATACTTTCTACTGTCATACTGGTGTGAATCTAGTGACTTGAACTAACGTATCGCAGCATTCTTTTAAAAGTGAAATCTCTTCAATTCAGATGTTTTCTGTACCTTTGTCTTTGGATAAGGTTTTTATTTTACAAGAACCTTACAAGGAAAAGCATCTGTCCAAACTGGTCATAATAAAATAAACCTCTCTGAGATATTTTTCCTGGCTACAAATGAAGAGATATATTCTTGAAGGCTGAAATGTCCAGGAAGTATTAAGATAATCTCTCTGCTTTCTGTTTTGGAAGCCTGCTTCCATTAAGATAAAACGGTAAAGTACGGTTACAAAGGTTTGTTTCACACTCTTATTGTGGACGGGACCTCAGCCAGATCACCTTCCTCATTCTTGCAGGAAACCAGACGCTACGGTTTCTTCTTGCAGCTGCTAGAAGCAGTGGCAAGCAGTAGTCTTTAGGTTCCACAGAGATGCTGCATGTCTTACCAGTAAATTTTCTCAACCTTAAGACATAATTTCTTTTTAGCGAACATTGTGAATTTCAGGATCTTGATAAAATACAGGCTTCGTCCTTCAGCAAGGAATGCTAGAGCAGCTGTAAGCCAACAATTCAGAAAGTCATAGCAGGTATCTGACACGTAAGAAAGTGCAGTATGCAGCCTCTTTAATGCTGTAACAATAATTCAAGGTAAGTAATAGGTAACAAAATAAGGATTTGAGCTATCTGCATAGCAGTCTTGCCAGTGCTCTAATATTGCAGGTTTCTGTTAATCATTGTACATGAGCAGTTTTAACTAGTAATAAGTAATTTTTTTTAATGTTAGCCAAGGCTTTACTCACGAAGTCTTGTTTAGGTTCATCTGCCATAATGTTCACACTGTGTATTAGTGACATGAAGTTCTGAGCAAGACTACTTCCTTAACAACGCTGACTAGTCATACGGCTTTATGAAGGTGGCTGAACATGAAAACTGCAGTGTAGAGGAAGAATAACTTATCCACTTGTAGTATAAACAACTGTCTACATGATATTGAGAAGGAACAAAGGATCTAAACTGAAATCCGGTTTTAGCTCTCAGGCTTTCATTTTTATTCACCCTTGCTATTTAATGACGACAGTGACCATTCTCAGACTTAAGAATGTTTGGCTGGCTCACTACTGAGAAGGAGCAGTGCCTGTAGACAGGCCAGTAAAGAACGAGAACTTCAGAAAAAGCAGCTACTACAGTTAGAAACATTAGCTCTTTAATTACAGAAGAGAAACATGGAAACATGCTTCTAGTGTTCTAGATCAGTCTTAGCATTTTGTATAAAGGCAGAGAGAGTTTCCCAAAATGCTTCTTTCAAAGTTCTGACTCCTTTAAAGTTTGTTTATGCTCCCAAAAATGCAGCAGAAAGATGTAGGTTTCTTGGCATTGGTGTTAATTTTCTTAATCTTTTTGTTGTTGCTGTTTTAAAGGTCTTTTAAACTCTTACGTAAAAATAAAGCTATGCACAAGGGGACATGAACAGTTCTCCAGTTGCCGAATCTTCTTCCAGGTTCCTTGGCACTGAGAGTTGCCAACTGCTTCCCAGTGTAAGATTTTACCTCTGAAATGTGACAATAAATGAGGAATTAAAACACTGAAAACTCTGTATTTCATGTTACTAGGTTGTGTTGTATAACATGTCAGAAGATTAGATTAGACTTTAATTAGCTCGTCTAGCTCTTAAAATGCTTTCTGGAGCAGGCGCTATATTCCTAAGTATATAGTATATAGGATGGTGGATTGAGTAGCTGGTTGTACAGGTATTAAGTAGTATGCATATTAATAAATGTACAGATCAAATAAAAATCTGTTCCAAATATTAAATGTCTACTTTCAAAATTACTGTTCTAGAAACCAGGTGTATAGGTTTGAGGGGAGTACTGATCCACCGCTGTTAAACCTGAAATCAGATTTGGACCATGGCAGGAAATACCGGTTTTAAGTAAAAGTGCCCATAGCTGTAAAAAGACCTTTTGCACTACAGAAGTTGCATCATCCCTTCACAATAGTAAATAAATCATTCAAAACACTGAACTCTCATATTGAAATTATTTCCCAATTTTATCTAGGTTTTAAAAGCAATTTCTGTGAGAACTGAAAGGGTAAATCTTCTGAGCTCTACAAGCGATATGAGCCGTTTCATTTTTTAGGTATAATAAATGCAGCTTTTAATGAGACCTTGAGAAGTCTTAACTTCTGTACTGGGTTTTGCTACAGAAGAGACAGCAGAAAAATGGCTTTCTTTACCCATCTGCATTATGGCCATCTCCAGAACAACGATGCGTGTCAGTGTTCATAGCTGGAGGCTGGCAAGCTACGCACACGGTATGTCCTTCTCGTAGGTACTGCATCCATCGAGTGTACGGCCGATGCTCCGAAGCACAGTGGTGTGACAGTGATTCTGTTTTAAATTCCACGCAGTATCTGCTCAGAAGGAAAAGTACTAAATTAGTTGTGATAGATAAAGCACAATCTAGGTATACATTTTAAATGTACTTACATATCGTACGGGTGGTATTTGTGAAGTGCAAGTTAGACAACATCATCGCTAACAAGTCTGTTTCTGACCCTAACCTAATCAACAGTTTCTTAAAAACACTACGCAAGCTGTTTCTCATTCCGTGCCCCAGTCCAGTGCTTTATGTATAATCTCAATTTCTGGTTGTGTTCTGTATTCTTAAATTATGTTGAAATGAAAACCCGTATTTTTTCTTCTATGCTGCTAAAAGAGAAAATGGAAAAGAGGTTTTAAGAATACCAGATAGGTTCTTGTTCTGGGGAAAGTAGCATAGCGTAAAGCATTATGAGCATTACAGACCCAGTGACAGCCTAATTTAAACTTCATAACTGTCACTACTGGTAACCAAACAAAATTTTTTACTCCTTGTGTCAATTAATTTTAAAGAAAAAGGTCTCTCGAGACTGATCACATTCAGCCCATTTTTGTTTGTTCAGAGACCTGCGTCTGATTTCTCAGACTTACACTTACGGATACATTCGGCTTTGGTTTAGCATTATTTACTGTTTCCTTTCAAAAGCAGCTATCCTCAGATTTGCCATGACCCCAATATCTAATTCAGGACAATTAGCAAGTAATGAAAAACAACATCTAGAACATGCAAATGAACTGCAGGACAGAAAAAGAGTACAAGCTATAGCTTATTTTTTAATTATTGCAAATTCAATTGCATTTTTCTCTGTAGCCAGCTATTTTCTATTGAACGAGATGACCCACATGCATATGATAAATAGATTACCCAGCTGCTTCTTTGTCTGAAGGCCAGAGAGAAGATGCTGCTCGTCGTTTTCTTTCTTTACTGTATTCAGAGGTAGTTATGAAAGCAGGGACTGAGGAAGAAAACAGTAAGGCAGCGAGACACAGTTGAGTCATATTTCAATTACTGTAACAGTGGGTGAATGAATGTGGATGGTGATGCTGACTGTATTGAAAAAGTGATAAAACGTTGGCAACATCAGACCTCAACCCCATTCCCTACAGCTAAGCTCTCTCCTTATTCAGAAGAAATATATCTAGAAATGCATGCCACCTAGTCTGTGAGGAAATAGGGTGTGCTGGAATCCTGTAAGGAGCTCTGTTTCCTGTTTCGTACTGAATTTGTGTTCTAACTTCGCACCGAGATAATTTGATACTTACTGAGGGGCTTAAATCAAGAAACTGAAGGAATGCATGCAGCTTAGTTGTTTACTTAATAGAAACTAAGAAAAGCCTGACTAGGAAAAAAATACAATAATAGTATAAAGAGCAATATGACAGTAGAAAAAGGTTTGAAACTTCGCACCGAGATAATTTGATACTTACTGAGGGGCTTAAATCAAGAAACTGAAGGAATGCATGCAGCTTAGTTGTTTACTTAATAGAAACTAAGAAAAGCCTGACTAGGAAAAAAATACAATAATAGTATAAAGAGCAATATGACAGTAGAAAGTAAGGTTTGAAATTGTATTTTTAACCAGCTAGCTGCAGATAGATGCTTTTTTTTCTGTTTGTTGACGTCAGGAAAATTTATGAAGGCCCTGATGGGCACAATGTACAGGTAAATCAAAGAGAATACCATGTTCATGGCCGCAGTCCTCTCCCTGGTAAGTCAGGTATTCCAGGCAGCCAGCCTTCTCTTCTAGAGCAGGACAAGGTTCCCCACCGTTTTTAGGTTCCTGTTGTACATAGCGCCTACGTATCCGCAGATTGGGTTGACATCGTTCTGCACAGCCACTCCAATGACTCCACTCCCCCACGACGCAGGGAAGAGCTGCAAAGCGGTATTAAAACACTACTAGTAGTCAAGACCTCTGTTTTATCCTAATTGCTCCCAAAAGCTTGAGTAATAAGACTGTGTCTGTTTTTTTCTTTCTTACATACTTTTATTTACAGTGTTTTAAATGCTCTTCTAGGAGTTTGCATCTTCAAATTTAACATTCAAACCTGCCTGCAGTGCTTGGCTCCCTAGTCCATCCCTTGTCCAGAAGGAAACAGCTCCTCACACAAACCTTTCACTACAGCTGTGGGGTTCTTCTGTACCCTCTTCTGAAGCATACAGCATTAGCCCCGGAGGAGACCAGCTCATGGATTATCTAGACCAGTGAATGGTCTGACCTACCTTGGCAGTTCCTACACCACCAGATTTTGTTTAAAGGCTGGAAGATCAAGTAGCAGAATTCAGGAAGCCTTTCAGCCCTCTTGATTCCCCTCAGACTGATTTCTAACCCCTTTTCCTCAACACTGAAATAAGTTCCACTGCCACAGCTTTGTTGCCCTGTTTTAACACGGGGTGTCCTGCTCCACGGTCCTTGCTGCAAAGGCAGTTTTTGGTGATGATTTTGGTTTTGTTTAGTCTCAGAACAATGCAGGGACATGTGTAGAGTTGTTTCTGTGTCTGTATAGCTACTGATATAGATAGAGCTTTACAACAATGCAGCTATTTAAACTTACTAAATAAAATGTATAAAAATGTGATTTTAAGGCCCTCTTTTGCTCATTCCCAACTATAGAATAGTCCACTGGATATTTGAATTTTAGTTCTCATGGATCACAAACTTCCTCTGAACTTGACCAAAACATTATGGGGAAAGTGCCATTATTTTGAAAGTAAACTTTGAATCATAAGAACCTGCATTTCCCTCAGGCAGAGCATCAATAGTACAGGTACCATACACTTGTACCTTTGGTCTCTCCTAACCCAGCCTAATACTCAGAGGTACAAAGAACTTCTCTCTTCATCTGTTAAATTCACATGTATTAGGTGAGCTCACTGAAGGTCTCAGATGAAGAAAGAAAGAAAAATGCTTTGTTTTGTATTCTGTGGTATTTTTCTGGCAACTGTTGAAACCTTTAGCCCAGTTTATGGCCTTTGACAACTTTTTGATTAAATAACACACAGGTTCCTTAGAAAAAAACTAAGTCGTCATGTTATGTAGAGAATGAGCCCTTATTTCATGTTTGTCACTTTTTGTAACCGTTCCAGGAGAGGTGTAAATGATAGACTAAGCATCTCTTAGTTTCGGTATTGTCTTGAAACTCAGAAATGCTCAGATCTATCATATCTGTTATCTACTAGCCATTTCCTTCCTTATTTTATTCTCTGCAGTGCATCTAATAATGATGGCACGCTCCTTGTAGTTCTCATTTATATTAAGCATGATACGCGTTTTTCCGATCTATAGTTCTCCCTTCTCTTGCATTTCTCATTTATATTCTGGCAAAACAGTAGCCCTGTGTCAACCTTGCTAATGTAAGCATGGACAATATGCCAGATATCTTCCAGATGGATACAAATAATCTACTCTCGAAGAAAAGGTTTTGCAGCCTGATTCCCAGAATACAGAAAGAGGTGATGGACACACTATTCCGGAGTAAGAAGCTACGTAACACAGAAGTCTTCACGTTATTTGTGCATTAACTCAGTACACAACAGTAAAAAACACACAGCCGTTTCACATGTTTCCATGAAACAGAATTTTCTTTAGCCTCATCTCCAGGAACACCAAGCCCCAGGTTTTGAAAACTGTGTGGCCTAACAATTTCACTTTTAGCAGGCAAAATGAATACTACAGCTCTTCAAACCTGTACTGAGGGCTGAGCCCTGGTGGGGCTGGATGAGGATGATGTCTGGGTGCTTACTGATGGAGCAAACACAACCCCTCCAACAAGGAACTTCAAGTCTACACAGCCTCGGCAGGCAGAGCAGCAAAAGAACAGGTAAGAAAATTGTCTCGCACATGGGCATCCATCAAGATGAAGAATCCCCTGAGGATAAGCAGTCATTTCCCTACACGAGTAGTCCTCAACCTGTGGCCTACGAGGACATTTAATCTGACCAGCGGTCCATTCCCAGTAGCCTCTTTTCCTGGAGGCCACCTGGTAGGTGCTCCAGGTTGGGCAGCTGCATTCCTCCGGGCCGCTTCTGCTCTCGTCAGTGTGTGTGGCCAGAGGGAATGTCCTCTGCCTGGACACCAGTGGCAGTACCAGCTTTCCCGTGCCTGCACGGTATGCTGCGGGGCTGTCCTGGTTTCGGCAGGGATAGAGTTAATTTCCTTCCTAGTAGTCTTTTCCTGGAGGCCACCTGGTAGGTGCTCCAGGTTGGGCAGCTGCATTCCTCCGGGCCACATCTGCTCTCGTCAGTGTGTGTGGCCGGAGGGAATGTCCTCTGCCTGGACACCAGGGGCAGAACCAACTTTCCCGTGCCTGCACGGTATGCTGCGGGGCGAGCAGGGAACGGCTGTGTCTGCGGCTTTCCTTAACCGTGAAATAAGACAAGCAGTCAAAACGCTGCAGCACTGTGTACTAGTCCATGCTGCTTTCCCTAATATCATTAGCTGCTTTTTGTCCTCTGATAGGCTTGCTTTTTCAATAAAGTTATAATTAATGTCATGTAATTGAAATACTAGCACATAGTGTCTTATAAAAACTTAAAGGTACCTATGTTAATATTAGAGTTTCTTATTGATATGGAAATTGCCCAGTTCTTCAAAGACTTGTTTTCATTGCACATTGCAAATAGGCTTAAAACTATTTTCCATGTAGTGTGAATCACATTTTACTTTGCTTTTCCACTCCTTTATAAAGGCAGGTCTTCAACGTGATACTTAGAGAATGGTACAAAATACATGTTATAATCAATGGTTGGGCTATCTTAAATTGGTTCTGAATTGTTTTGGGTCATGCCTCTCATTAGTTAAATGAAGCTTTTTCCTTTCCCATGTATGCTGTTTCCCATTAGCTTGTAATGGAACATATCACATGTTTTCAATCTTTTTTTTTTCCTATATTACAATTCTGATTACAATTTAAATCCCCAAGAAGCTTTACAGCTTAACCACTCGTTACGTACTTGTATCAGCATTGCAGGAAAGTGATGGGACCAAACTAGCCTTTCAGGAAAGTATTTTATGCCCTCTGGGATTCTGCCAGTACAAGACATTGGGAAGAAAGAGTAAAATGTGATAACCTCTTTGGTGTTTGTGACTCTTTTCATAAGAGACAGAAATTGCTGGGTTTGCTCTGTCACTACATCTCTAATTTCTTGGAGCGCTACAGACATCATAAAGCAGATAAAACCCCTGACAGAGGCTACCCGGCAGATGTCCTTACTGCACTATTACAATTCCCCTTCTTTCCTCTCACTGTGCACCTGTTCTGACCAAACCTGCCCGCTTTTGAGTGGTCTGACAGCGCCAGGCGTACGCATGGCCGAGGATGCTGCATCCCACGCCCTAAGGAACTCCGCTGAAACAGAACCACAGAGCAGCCCTGGGCATTGGGCCACCAGCTGTCCATCCTGCTTAGCTGTTAGCATTCTCTGGCATTTTCTCCTACTTACTGATAAACACCTTCCCAGACAGCTCCTGGGTATGATTTGTAGAACAGCACTGGAAAATAACATGGAAAATGCATATGGCTCCCTTCGCCACACGCAGATACCTGACGCTGCACCACGAGGCACTGCCCTCAGACACATCTAGGTACCCCAAGGCACACGAGACAGTCTCTGTGGCTGTGAAGGCACCACTCTAACACATTGCAGCACAACCCTCAGCCGTTTGTTTCAAGCATTTTGAACTAGAAAAAAATCAAACCAGTGATAGTAAAAATGTCTTAGACCCCACCATGGGCTAGCCAGGACAAGTGCTAAGTGCAGTATGGACCTCACAGTCTTTGCCACCTGGTCGCAGAGCCAGAGAACAGTCCTTAGCCCCACTTTATTTAATAGTACAAGCATAGACTTCAATGCCTGATCATCCATCTTAGCTCTACCTAGAGTACCCAAAGGACAGTAAGTGTCATCTAGCCCAATTTCCTTATCTGTTGACTCTCTTCCAAGCTGGCTGTATGAATGACCTGCAGAAGTAAGAATTTCCACGTAATTTTAATCCCATATTAGCACCTTGATATGCAGATAACATCAGGTCTAACATCACATTTTCCACGCAGAAAACTCCCAAAGGGACTGAGTAGCTGCATAACAAATAAAGCGATGACTTCACGTCTTACTGGAGTTAAACCAAGCTGACAGTTAAATATTGATCGTCTGCAGCAATACATGGCAATTTTATGACCATCAAGATTTAGAACAAGAAGTATGAATTGCCTTAGTCATGTGGAATAATAAGAATATTGGGTTGCTAGAATGGAATTTAGCCAGTGGGATAATAATGTCACTTTTGCAGTCAGTACCCAGCAACTATTAAGGGACAGTACATCAGTTTTGTGCCTCATTGGAAAAATGTCAAATTCCTCAGTATGACAGAGAACGGGTCCCAGACCTGACACAAAAAAGGAATGGCACCGTCTCCTGAAATACAAAAAGAAGTATCAGGGACCCATAGCTACATCTTTATGGTCTCTATGTTACTATTGGTCCAGCTTAGTTAACACGATGGTAGATGATGCTTCATTGAAACAATGAGAAGGATGCAAGTCAAAGGAACCTGAAGGACAGGATTTGTGCTCAGGTACCTACCAAAATCTGGAAGCTAATGAGACACTTGGAAGTTCAAAAATACACAGAAAAATTACATTGCTATCCTATGAAACACAGCTTGAGTGGTCAGGACTTCCCCCCCCCCCATTTACAGCACTGTGAATCATAGATTTTTTTTTTCTGAGTCACACTCTATTTAATTTTTTCCCATCTCTGGAAAAAAGAGGATTACAGTATCTTCACTGAATCACTGCACAACATATGTTGTAATGTATAAGGATCTGCGGATTTTCTCAGAGTAACCACTTCCATTCAAATGACGAGGTCATTCCTTTTTCAGGCTTTCTCATTGTACAGTAGTTCCTATTTTAAATGCTCTCTGTGTACAAAAATATTCTTTCTTCATTGTTAGAACTATAAGGAAATTCATTTAAGAACCCTTGGACTTCGGTTCAGCAGCCCATGGACCATCTATTTATAAAGTACCAGACCTACTGCGATTTTTAGGCATGACAGAATTTAACCATGGCATTGGCAGCTTTAGGACGCCCCTCCTTTCAGTGGTTTCTATTATTTTGGAGCATTGTTTTTGTATTGTTCCTAACACATTTCTTGATTGCATATACTTGAGGCACTTTACACTTTCCCCAAATTCTTCATCCTGTTAAATATTTGCAAAAGGATGAAATGTCATTTCAGAAGGTGCTGAAATAATGAGTGGCGAACAGGCTGACAAACAAGCTGTAGCACAAGAACCATTGGTCACCTTTCTTCACGTTTCTGTTTTAAATTTTTGAACTCTACATTCAAAACAGTATTTCGGAGTGAACTATGCCAATAAACACCCTTGGTGTCATTAAACACATTGACAGAATTTAGAAACACTCAATGGGGAGACCTCAACATCCAACAGGAACAAAAATGACTTCAAAATTTCCAGCCATACTTGTCTAAGCTGATATAAACTGCCACTGGAACTACTTGGAATTTCTGATTATACAAAACCTAACTTACTGGCTGCTTGCAATAGAAAGTATATATGATCATTTGCCTTCAAAAGAATGACTTCTTGTGATCAGTTTTGCAGTTTTTGGATGTGTAAGTTCCAGGACCACCTCGCTAGGCTGCCCGGCCTCCCATGCTACACTCATGCAAAACATCCTGCTCCCTTTGCTTGCGCTAGCATTGGTGCTTGCACAACTGGGCAGCGAGGCAGTGCAGGGACTCAAACCAGCCAGCAACGGGCAATAGAGAAAACAGAAATCATTTCCTGCGGGTTTAGCTCCCTGAACTGAGCCACCAGAGACTGTCAAATTCCAGCTCTGGTGCAGAAGAGAGAAAGAGACAGAGAGACTTCACTGAGACTCCATCTTCCTGCCTGGATCTAGGGCACCCACTGTCCACGCAGGGTACAAGAGAGAAGCGGCGCAAACACATTGTGCCTTTTGAGGCAACCACCACTGACCTTGGGACAAAAACTACCATCTCGATAACAATAAGGCATCACCAGACGCCAGAAGTCATGCCAGAAGTCATGGTAAGAAGTGTCTCAACTAGAACTTTTCAAGCACAAGTTTGAGCTTCTTTTTGAAGAACATAGAAATTTTTATCGGATTACAGCTCCGTTTTAATGCTAACACTACGCACCTTTATTAGCTCTCTCCTGTTATACTTGAATATTAAAAATAATTTGATTTACTGAAAAGGCACAATATTCTGTGACTATATGACAAGCAAGCATCTTGTCAGTTCTCCCCCTACTGATTTTCCTGAATGAAAGATCAATATATTAAAAAATGCTGATTTTAAAGATGCTGCCTTCTGTCAGACCTCATGGTGCATGGGTTTTTTTTCCCTTGTTATTCTGGAGAGAATATTTAGCGATCAGAGAACTGACTGTGTTTCCTCTAGAGACCTGGGGTCAGAGTTCTGCTCTGCTGAGTCTTTCTGTGCAATTTTACATCACCAAGGACGGGTCTACACCGTCCAGTGGTCCTACTCCCCCTTCCCAAACCAGGCAGGCACAAGCCAACTTGGGTCCCAAAGCTATGTGGCTATGTCAGCACGGCGCTGAGCCTGCTAAACACACCCTAATTAGCAGGACTGTGCAGCAGAGACTCATGACTTTTTGGCTGTAGGCTGGTGTGCGTCCAGCCATCTGGGAAGAGACGGTAGGCTCTCCAAGTGCTAGTGCTGCACCTGTAAAGCCAGGGCAGTGTCCCGCACCGCAGACAGAGGGAGGGAGGACAAATTGTGAAGACCGCGAAGGATAGAAATACCACAGAAAGAGGGGGTGTAAATACCTACAAGACTGCTGGGTCCAATTTGGTAGAACTGGGCCACTTTCCCCTCCTTGCGACTGCTCCCCTGGGAGCCAGGCCTTCCCCCGTAGCTTGGCAGAAGACCCTCTCCCTCATTCCCCACACTCATTTTGAAGTCCTTGCCTTCACGGTGGATCCTTGCTGATTCCTGCCCCTAGTAATGAGGACAAAACCTCACCCTGGGGATTTCCCCTGTTATTTCATTGATACTTGTTTGGCAAGACACGAGGAATCAGCTCAGAGGCACAGACGGTGCTAAATGAATCTCCCTGTTGTCTCCGTAATCCTACATCCTCACTGTAATCAATGTGTGTTTGGGATGAGCATGAGTGAAAAGTAAGTAACGTCACATTTTGGAGGGAAAATAACTTCAGACAGGCAAACCCCAGGCACTGTACTACAGCTGATCCAGAAGCCTAGCAAATGCCTAGTGTGGGAAAAGTCCCTCTTCCCATTCCTGTGCCTGCTGCTACCCTCACGCAGCCCCAGCCTGGTCCCTGCTCATGCCCCCGCCCCGAGGCTCGTGATACCGGGGAGGAATTTGGCCTTGCAGAGCCCACTCTCAGCTGAGACCCTTACCGCACACCCCACCTCCAAACCCCAGGAAAACTTCCATCCCACAAAGCACCGGCAGGCAACCAGCTAACTATACCTGGAGAAAGGGACGGGGGTGCCCGGGGGATCCCCGCTCAGCCTG
>NW_008794595.1:2593754-2657483 GCF_000699145.1 Aptenodytes forsteri | reverse complement strand
CCGGCAGCGCTAAAGCTGCTGCGGCGAAGGTTCGGGGTGTGGGGGGAACGGGAGGTGAGGGGGGGATGCGCGCCTCCGGGGGTGTCCTGCGAGGCGGTGTTGTTCCACACGGGGATGTTCCTCACGGGATCCGCATGGCAGTGACCCACTCAATGATGTCCCGCACAGTGATGTGCTGTACAGGGATGTCCAGCACAGAAGTGACCCACACAGGCCATGTCCAACACAGCGATGTCCCACACACTGATGTCCCGCACAGCCATGACCCGCGCAGCAATGTCCTGTACAGGGATGTCCCTCACATCAGTGACCCACACAGTCACGTCTGACACAGTGATGTCCCACACAGTAATGTCCCGTACAAGAATGTCCCGCACAGCAGTGACCCACACAGCAACGTCCCACACGGCAATGTCCCACACAGTGATGTCCTGCCCAGCCATGACCCTCTCAGTGATGTCCTGTACAGGGATGTCCTGCACTGCCATGTCCCACACAGCCATGTACCATCCAATGAAGTCCCGCACAGCAGTGACCCACACAACCACGTCCCACACAGCCATAGCCTACACAGTAGTGTTCCACATTGCAGGGACCCACACAGTGGTGACCCGCGATGTCCCCCACAGCAGTGTCTCCCACAGTGATGTCCCTCACGTCCCACATGGTGATGACCCCCACAGCAATGTCCCGCACAGTGATGTCCCTCCCACACAGCGATGTCCTGCACAGTGGTATATCACGCCATGGTGAGCCACAGAACAACGTCCTGCACAGCAGTCTCACACAGCCATGTCCTGCACAGCAGTGGCCCTCACAGGACTGATCTGCACAGCAATGTCCCACCCAGCGGTGCCCTGCACAACAGTGACCCACACAGCTGTGAACTGCACAGCCATGCCCTGTACAGCCGTGACCCACATAGCAGTGACCCGCACAGATGTCCCAGAGCGTCCCCATCCACCTCCACACAGCCCAGTGAGTGGGGATGGCCTGGGGCCACTGGACATGGTTTATTGGTACAGGCGTTTTCTCATTTCAGGGAACATCCCACACAGCCAGGAGCATTTGCTTGTGTTATGGTTTTCATTTTCTTTCTTTCTTTTTTTTTTTTTTTTTTTAAAGCTCTGTTTCCAGAACAAACAAAGGAAGCTGTACTTGCAGGTGCACGAGGAAAGCGGGATGGATCCCCAAGTAACTTCCTAAACCATGAAGATTTGGATTCTGGTTTTCAGTTATCTCCAGTCCTAGGAGGTTTTCAGGATTAATGAGACCTGATCATTTTAGCCAAAAATCAAATCCCCAAAGTAAGCAGTGAGGTGACTGCAAAAATATGTTAGCTTTGCACACTTCAGTTTGCAGATAGTTAGCTACTAAGGCAAGAGACATCTGGTCTCCCAAAGCTGCCTACAGATGGGAGGTAACAGTCTATTATATTATCTGCTACATGTGGGTACTTGGACCCCCTGAGACAGCTCGGGCCAGCCAGAGTTTAATTTCTTCTAGCAATCACAATGTTGCTGTTAAAATGTTGTTTAAATCCCAGAGGATTGTGTCTGCGCTGTTATCCAGCGTGCCATTAATGAACTCACTGGCATGTTGCCAGCCTAAAACTTGAACCCGAGAATAGCGAACATTGGGGGAGTTCCTGCAGTGGGTGAGAGGAGAGCAAGACTTGCAGCCTGCCTTGGTAAAAGGCAGTGTGAGAGCAGGAATGCCTCTTTATGTTTTCCTTTCCTTTATTGGATTCCTGTGGTTCACCTGAAAGGCAAAATATTAGCAAATTAATGTAGAAACTACCTTTATAAGTAGATACATCGTGTGCGGATGACTTATGCTTAAGGGGTAAGTCAGTAAAACTTGGACGAGTTTGGAACAGATTAAAGAGTGGCTTTCTCTTAGTGGATATGTTTACAGAAAAACAAGAAACTATGTCTGCAATGGTCTAGTAAAAGAAAACAGAATACAAATGAAAAATGTTAAAATTTCTACTAGATGCAGTAAAGCAGATTCTTCATAACAACCAGAAAAAAGAATCTTAATTAAAGGAGAGAACAAGCTCACCCAGTTTGTTCCAGCAAATACTTTGGGTTTTTTCCTTTTTGTTTCGTTCCTCGCTATTAGGAGTAGCAGCAGGTAACTTGTGTGTAAGAAGGACAAAGAAGCACAGTGATGTGTTTTCGGGCAATGAAGCAGCATTGAAACCCTTACAGGCAATTCCAGCAAAATAGGCAGAGATTTCTTTCTAGTTTGACGTGAGATGGCCCACAGAAAGTAGGTGTTGCTCATGCCCTGCTATTGGTTATCTTTTTGTCATGCAGATAACTTTACAAGGAAAAGCAGTTTTGGGCAAGGCTGATGTAAAAGGGATGTGTAGGTAAGCTTAGGGAATGGGCAGAGCCCTTGCTCTGTCTTCCTCGTAAGCCAAGGAGGAGCATTGCATGGAACAGAAGTCATCAGTCATCTGTTCCACACGTGCCCTCGGTGTCGAAATACTATTTCTTAATCCCAGAGGTGAGAAGTCTCAGGACTGTATTGTAGTCCTCTCAAAAACAGGTATTGCTGCTGGCTCTGAGATTTTGAAAACCATGGTCTAGCTCAAGTTGCCAGCCATTTTTGTACTTTTCTGCCATTTCTGCCCTATTTTAGCTTTGGGTACTCAAAACTCAAATTCCCAAACCAGAACATAACTGCAGTATTATATGGTAAGAGGGGAAAAGAAACAGAGAATGTTTTTCAACTAATTTCTCCAATATGTAAATGGTTCCAATGAGTCTCGTTCCATTGTCTTCTTATTTCCAACCAAACTGTCCCTGTTGCCTTACATGGAGTTCTCCTTGGTTTATAATATCACAAAGACAAAACTGAGCTAAATGAGCTCCAACAGTAAATTAGAAAGAGAAGAAGTCTCTATTATTTACCATACTTACCAACTCTATTATTTACCATGGCTATTTATGCTCTCTCTATATAAAGCATGTAAAGCAGAGCCAAACTCTTACTCTGTCCATTCCTACGGTGTGTGTCTACCAATAATATTAGGCAGAAGACTGGAAACACCTGCAACTGGCAAAAGCTTCAGTATGGGAACAAAATATATGTTTGATAGTAAAATACCTCTCTTCTATTTTTCAAGTTTAACTTACAGCCGCAGTTACTTTGAGGACCTGATATAAGGACTATTCAGCTCAACTTCAAAGTCTTTTTCAAATACATTATCTGTCAGCCCGCAGCATTCCACATGCCCACACCTCCTCACGAGCAAACTCTCTGGAAGGTCCTAACTTGCACAAATAGAGCTCATTTTTCTTTGCTGCTAGGAGGTTAATCCGATGGCAACAAAATGAGAAGACTTCAAAGATCCTGCAGGGCATTTCTTTTTCTTTTAGACCCGTGTTTGCACACAGCTCTATTTATTTTACAGAAATACCCTTCCGAAAGCAACCTGCTTACATTTTACATTGAGACAACACGGTGACTGATGTGACTACAAAGGCTGCAGGCTGTCTTCATCCTGTTACACGGGATCACGCTTCCTGGGAGCACCACAGCCAGCTACAACTTGAGTTTGTCATAAGAAGCCCTTGTTCCCCTTGTTCTGAAAAAGTAGACTTTCTCCTGATAAGAAATAATCCCTGCTAAAGTGAATAAGCAAATCATGGTGTTTGCTAGTGTAGCTGACAGCTTAAAGCAATAGCAACATTTTGTATGTAAGAAAAGTGAGGACTAATTTGTCTTCACTAATGATCAGCCTGTGTAAGAACACAGTAGATGATACATAAAAGAAGGTTTCTATAGCTTCGTAGCCTGTGTTGTTATACAGAAAGCACAACACTGTTTCAATGACTAGCTTGAGCTGTTCTACATCAAATCGCTCGTAAAAGAGCATGCTGAGTACCTGGCTATATTTGAGAGAGGCCATTTGCTGTGCAAACAGCCTTCCCCTTCCACCCGCTTTGCCCTAGCAGTCCTTTCGGGTGCAACCCTGCCGTGGGAGACACATTGGCTTGTTGCGTCTCAATTACAACCATTGATTGTGGTTGGGGTTGGTAATGATGCATGAAATTGCTTAATTCTAGAGGTTAGTGGGAATATAGCAGAGCTATCTATCAGGATATTTTTAGCTGATTTTTAAAGGCCTTCCCCCTCCCTGTAAGTTACTGAAGAAATGTCCAAGTACTGAGATGAACACAGAGCTGCTGTTGAGCTGCCACGCAGGAAAATGTCAGGCAAATCTGTATGCCCAACCTAAGTGAATCAGGGCTGGAAAACATCCCTTTCCTGTTTTTTTCCCTGAGTTTCTCTTTTTACAGGTTCGGGGAGCTGAACTGAAATGTAGGGCCTGAGCCAGCAGGAGGACAGGGAAGTAGCCCAGGGCAGGGCGGGCAGAGGGCAGCAGGACTGCCTCCACCAGCAGCAATTAACGATGAGACTGGCTTGGCTAGCGCACGTGGTAGAACATTCCCCTTACTCTACCAGGCTACAGCTACATCTTCTGTTTGAATAAACAGCCTATGGCTTATGGAATAATAGTATTGCAGTCATAAGTACATTTTCTCATATTAGTTCTTATTTTGTCTTAATTCTAAATGCTATTATAATCTAGAAGTGTCATCATGATGTCATTCCAATTTCCATTTGTCTTAGCGATGTTGAGAACAATATTCCCCAGGGATCACTCACAAGGGAGCATGCCGAGTAGCTGGCTGTGTTTGAAGAAGAGCATTTGCAGCATAACCAGTGATGCACAAAGCGATGAGTTTCCTAACTCCCGGTCCTGGAAAGTCAGCCTGTTATTCAGACAACCTGTCCTGGTTCTTCAGGCCAGATAGGACACTCGTGCTTTCGAAGGCTTTGCTCAGATGTGAAGGCATCTATTCCTGATGTGTGAGGAACACAATCCACTTGACTCCTGTTAGCTATCTTCCTGCAGAGTTTACCAGGTAGTTTTGCTTCTTAAATGCACATGATTAGCCAGAGTAAGAGAAGGTCGCAGTTTAACATAAGCACTTTCCAAAACAGAACTGCCTCTTAAAAATTAGCATCCCATGATATTATTCCACATACTTCCCTGTTTCTCCTGCTTTTGGGTTATTTTGTTTGGTAGTTACAGACCCCTTCTTTTCTGTAATCATGACTAAATCAATTACTTCCCTTCCTGATGGAGGAATCATTATTACCACTTTAAAGATAGGAGAAAACGATATTGAGAGATTAGAGCCCCTATCCAGCAAAACACTTAAGCACTTGCATAACCCGAGGCACATAGTAACCCCACTGTAGGATTGTTCACTTGTTCCAAGTTATGCAATCCTGGAGGATTTACTGAACCGGGGCCTCCTGGTGTGCCCAAGGGCTCCCTGAGATGCAGCTCCCTCACTCTCAGCTGCACATTGCAGCCACCAGCCCCTCCTTGCACAGCCTCAGAGCATCCTCACTGTTCTGCCAGATCTAGCCACCCCCCCCCCCCACCCCCTCCTCCCCCAGCCTCAGAGCATCCTCACTGTTCTGCCAGATCTAGAGCAAACATTAGCCCTGATTTAGGCTCAGTCAGCTCCTTTTTCATCAGGATATAAAGCTGAAGAGATTAATAGCTTGTCCTCAATTTGTTATTTAAATTCATGCAAAAAGTGGCTAAGACTGTTTATTTCTCATTAACTCCGGATCAGATTTTCCCTGCTGTTTTCAACTATAACCAGTATCAGCATAGTCCAGAACTCAATCTGTTTATTTCTTTCTCAGTTATCACATCCAGTAGCAAAGATTCAGCATCTTGGAGATAGTGGATGATCTTGATGATGGTGCATTTTGCAGAGAAGAATGCAGCTCCCCCTCCTGCAGCGGATGAGCGCGTTCTGCTAGCAGGAATAAACACGCTTTTTTTGTCAATGAAGAAAGCAGGAATAACAATGAGTTTATGAAATAAGGGCACTGAACTGTTGAGAAGGAGAGTCATTTTTCTGATCATAATCCCACTTTTAAAAACTTCTGCCAATCTTTTCACTGGTCTGATGAAAAGGTGGATTTTGCTGACTTGAATAATTTGAAAGTAAATGATGATTCTGGTGTACACTGGCTGGCAGACAAAACTGTTTATATAATTCTGGGCTTGCTAATAACCCTCTTCATAGCTAGAAATGGTGCCAGGGAAGCTGCTGGCTATGTAAAAATGCTTTCCCATTTCCTTGCCTTTGTTGTTTTCTGTCACAGCTTGGGGGTTTTTTAATTAGTACATTAACTATTTTTAGTGTCTGTAGACAAAAATGTATTGTTCTGGCTAAAATGAAGCCAGGTACCATGAAAATGTATTCAGAGAAAAACATCTGGAGCCAGAGCTTGTCTTTGGCTATGTGCAGTGAAAGTTTGCATGCTTAGTCCAATTAGTTACAGCCATGTCACTTCACGTAAGTGAGTGTAATTGTGTCAGTGTACAGGGCAGATTTTGGCTCTCAGGCTGCAGAGAAATATTCTGAACCACACACAGCTAGCATCTGCAGCATCTAGAATATTCTGAATTATTTTGTCCATCCAAATTCCATGCATATCTTGCTGTTTAAGAGCAGAACAACGAACAAAGCTTTTCAGTCAGATGATGGACTTAAGCAAATGTCATTTTTGATAAGGCACCTCTTTGTAACTCATCTAATCAATTCTAAGAGATCTTAGAGTCCCTGCATTGTAGGCAGACCGTACACTACCCTGAGTTCTACCCTTGTGTGTACACACATGTGCGTGCACCATGCAGGTAAAGGTACAGCAAGATTTTGTGAGCCCTAATTCAGTCTGAAGGAAATAGAAAAAGCTTTTCCGTATGTAACAGTCTCAGCTGAGAGGCAAGACATGGAGCCCTGTCATATCAGTTTCCTGCAGAATTTCAAATCAAGCTCAGAGTCTTGATCCTTTTCTTCATGGCTGCCCAAAGCCCAGTCCCACACTATGACTCTACTCTAGTCAACCATTAAATTCCTCTAATGCGATGAGGGCTCCATTACCAGGGGAGAGCATATCTGTGTGGAAGTAGTACCCATAATGGGAACCCGTGGAGGAATCCACCAGAAACGAAGAGCTCTCCCAAAGAACCGAGTGCCTTCTGTATGCCAGGTACTACCGCATTCTTTGATCTTGCCTAAATAAAAAGAAGCGTATAAGTTTACCAGAAAAGACCCCCCAAAATCTACCAAAATAAGCCACTGCAATGTGCACACTTTCTGTTTAAAAAAAAAAAAAAAAGCCACTCCAAAGTGCACCCTTTTCCCCTTTAAAAAAAAAAAAAAAAGAGACAAATATTACTCATGTTGTTAAACACACCTGTGGAAGTTTATCCAACGCTATGGCAACCAGAAAAGCAAGACGTCAAGTCTAGGATCAGTCCTAGCTGCGTATATGAAATGTGTCCTGATACTATTTTCAGTAAAAGAAACCAAGTATTTCAGAGAGAAAGAAGTATTATCTCCAGTCATCTGTCATCTGTGCAATGCAGGCTTTTAACACTTCACCAGATAATTCCCATGCAGAGGCAGATGACTTACAGTTAAGGTAGCTCTGCTTTAAAGTAGCAGACATTTTCAACATTTTTCAGGTTAGACCTCTGCAGAAAACTCACAATATCTAGCATACAAAAATTTACTTTTCTTAATCATCTTAGAAGCAGCCCATAGAAGAGCCACACAGGTCACAAGCTGATAACGACTGAAGCAGAGAATCGCTTTCAGGAAGAAATCAGGCATTGGTTTAGAGACTGGAAATAATGGAGAAGTCACCGGATCCTACAGTAATCCAAATAGCCATGTTTTCATGGGTGTTCAGCCGTGTTTTCAGCCTCCCACCCCTGGATCGTGCCAGCAGCGTAACTACCAAACCTGCTGTAATCCACTAGTGACCTTCAGCCGGAGTGGGACAGGGCTGGATGACAAAGAGAAGAGAGGGTGAGGGGATGAGCCCCAGTGCTTGGTTTGGTTGGAGGGTCTGCTTTAGGCCCACCATGGCCCACTCTGGCCTTTCAAAACCACGGGATCTGAGTATATTCTTCTACCTGCAAGTACCAGCGTCAGGACCTGAAGGTCCTCAAGGGATGTGTAGGTACCTCCGCAGGGAGGGAAGCTCAGAAGTATGCAGTTAGTCCAGTTGTTACCACTGTCTTCTTGTGTTCAAATATGTCTTGATAGCAATATCCTTTGACTAAGCTACCACAGAACCACAATACATGCATGTGGTAGAAAATGAGCCTTCTCATATAAGGCCAAGAAACTAGTTAACCTTGCAGGCTTACATCAAGTGGAGGATCCAGTCTAGGAAGATCCCTCCATTGCCACCATGACCTTCAAGGCTTCTCTCAGGAGATTCTCTTCAGGTGTCCTCAGGACTGCATCACCCACCAAACATGACTTGCTTCTCCCTCCTACCACCATCTCCACTTTGCTGCTTCTGCCTGCGGCGTGGCCAGGCGCTGCCCACCGGCCCTTTGCACTCACTGCACTTGCAGCACGTGACGGGTTTGTGACAGGTGGGCAGAGGCAGCCAGCTGAATTGGCAGAAATTTTCCGCAGAGACCCTGGATGACTTATCACCTGGTATACCCCCATCTCCAGCTTTCAAGGTTTTCCTTGCGGAGGTAAGTGGCCTCTCCCGGACTCGCAGAGGAGTGCATGTGAAGGGCCTGGGAGTGCGCTGGTGTTTTCTTAGCACTTACCCCACTGGGAGGACTATTACGCGCTTCCTT
Organism: Aptenodytes forsteri; assembly: GCF_000699145.1. Taxonomy (NCBI): domain Eukaryota; kingdom Metazoa; phylum Chordata; class Aves; order Sphenisciformes; family Spheniscidae; genus Aptenodytes; species Aptenodytes forsteri. The sequence continues at coordinate 2,648,764 of NW_008794595.1, read as the reverse complement.
TTTTGGGCTACCAGTAACAGATACTTCCTTATTTATCGAAACACTAACCAGAAGTGCAGGCAGGAGCGGGGATCACAGAATCAAAAGGCCCTCCTGCTGCAATGTAAATATTCTTGAGTGCTTTGCGGTTCCACTTACAAAACCTGTGTATTGTTTTAAAGATAAATAATATAAACTTTAAAGAAGAGGTCAATCCCCAGTCTCAGCTGGCATCACTCCACGTGATTTACGTGGAAATATGCTATTTTAGATGGAGATCTGCCCTTCCGTGTTTCGCCTACTTCATGTACTTGGAAATTTTCGGAGTGCTCTGCACTTCATAAAATGGCCCTGAATTAATTTGGGTTTCTTCCTGGTGTTCCTCCTGATGTGTAATACCTGCATTTCCTCCCCCTTTTTCAAAAGACATTCTCAAATATTAAAAAGATTTGTAAGAGCTTTCTTCCCAGACGGCAGCTGCAAGCAGTGAAGGAGTGAGAACAACAACTGGGGACAAGCAGTGAGAAATAATCTTTTCTGCTGAGGTGTTGAGTTTGCCTCCGGTTCAGACTCTGGACACAGGATGGATGCATCTCTTTTTACTGCTACTTCAGTAGTAACAGCACCAAGCCTGGCCTGGTGTACATGCAGCCTGGGCACATCTTTGTCACCTAAAATGGAGATTACCCAAAGTGTACAGAAGGTTCATAAAGTGTTGAACAGTGCTAAAGAGCCCAAACAGCTTATGCAGCCTGAGCCAAATTCTCCCCAACACACATTTACTATTGTGCCATTTTTAAAACTTTTGTTCTTAATATCACACAACTGCAGATTGTAATTTGGATGCGAATAGGTGACACTTCATTTCCTTCAAGGGTACTTCAGATGGATTCTAAGATGGTAGTAACTAACTCCTAGACTCTCCCAGAACATTTGCTTTCCATTCCCAAGCAGGTTTCCATAAGGCTTTGGGTAGGCCAGATAATCTCCCTGAATAACTACAAGGTATTTTGGGGCCATTTTAATGAGCTAAACCTTTAGATTTCCCTTAAGAATTAATTAACAATTTACTACCACTGCATGGTTGGAAGAAGAAAGAAGCAATAAATGTGGCTGGGCTTTACATTGTTGGGGTGGATGGGTGGCAAAGGCAGATAAGCCCTGAACTCAACAGGAGCCAGCTCAGCTTTGCCTGTAGCAGATGAACCAGAACAGCCATCTCATCAACCAGTGCCAACAAGTGAGAGAGCTTTTCCCACCCAGGAAACCCATTTATCCATGGGCCTGAAATTATGTCAATATCTCTGCGTTTAAATCTATGTATTATGTGTGTAACTGCATAATATTAAAGAGAGAATTATTTTTAGGGCTACATTGTGTCTTGATTTGTTTATATCTTTCTCTTAAATGCCTTGTTTTGCTATCTAGCTTGAAGATGTGAGTACTTCAGCTGTATTTCTGTCTCTCTCTGGATTCCCATATTGGCTTAGTTACAAAGCAGAGGTCTCCCGGGCAGAGGATACCCGCAGTTAGGCCTCTCTGTCTGAAACATGTTTATCAATTCCTCGTGCAATTATCTGCACATTAATTTGATTGTAGACCAGCACAGCATGTCTACAAATTTGATGTTGAAATTCTTTACATCAGTTTTGTGTTCAGCTAGAGATATAACGTATCCATGGAGAGCAAAACTAGATACACTGCACTTAGTGCATGGAGAAGCTTATATTTCAGAAAAGAGAGCAATTACTTTTCTCATGGGATCACATTCTGGTTTTATCCACAACTCGTGAAACTCACAGAACCGTCCTCTTGCTGCACTGAATGTATATCAATGCAGAATGGGCTGCCAGCAATCTGACAGTGGATTTAAGTTAAACTGAAGAATTAAAATTTGTAACTTTTTATACATTTCAACTACATTAGCTCCAAAAAGAATATACTGTAGAGATTTTTTGGTGTGACTTTCAGAAACTCACAGAACCGTCCTCTTGCTGCACTGAATGTATATCTGCGCAGAATGGGCTGCCAGCAATCTGACAGTGGATTTAAGTTAAACTGAAGAATTAAAATTTAACTTTTTATATACATTTCAACTACATTAGCTCCAAAAAGAATATACTGTAGAGATTTTTTGGTGTGACTTTTAAAGATCCTGAATACCTACACTAACTAGGCCACCCATTCATAACTATGCTTTCTGGCAGACAACATCAGTCTTGGAGAGATCTTTTTGTTCATCCAAAGCAATCAAAAATACTGCAATCACTCATATGAAAAAAAAAAAAAAAAGCCCTACCCCCATTTTGAATGCTTTCAGATTTACAGCATTAGGAAAAGGTTTGACAGCACCAAGTGTTTAATCTGCAAAGGGATTATAGTTATCTTCACAGCATGTACACATCATTAATGTTAATGGGAACTGCACCTCCAAGACTCGCCCTAAAATGCTGGCTGTAAATAGCGTCCCAGTAGGGTAATTAAAAGTCTGGTAGAAATACAGCAAGTTCCAACAAACATTTTCTCCCAGGGTAAGTGGGAGAATTTGGAACTGAAAAAAATAATCAGCAGTTTGCCTGAGATGGGTAGTGCATCAGTTTTACAAACGAGCTCATACACAAAGGCTTTTTCCAACTTAGGTATAATTTTAGTTGGTATATTTTGTTCTATGTTTCTTAGCCTACTTGCTTTTTCCTTCATTTCTGTAATCCTACTTGACCTGAAGTTCAGTGCTGGGCTATGTTTGTAATCATTATTGTATCAGGATTGCCCATTTCTGTTTCTCCCATGCTAACTACTGGGAAAAAAATATCAAAACTTTTAGCAGAATTACATCTTTTTTTCTCTCTTATTTATTTCTGCTCAGGCTTAATGGAAATCCATGTTTCATCAGTGGGGTGCAACTGCTGGAAAAGAGTATGTCTTCTGCCAAAATTAACTCTATCTTCTAGAATTATGGGGGCACCAACAGATAAGTACAACAAAACTGATCCGTCTCATTTTCTTATTTTGCAAAGACTGGTGATGAAGGTGAAGCTAGGAATGAAATCAAAGCAATCATCTAATACCCCACGAGGACCAAACTGCGCTGTCAGAAGGAAATAGCCTAGAGCCGCTAGACTTGTAGTGTCCCATAAGTTATCCCATTTTCAGATGACAATGTTTGCCCAAGGGGCAACGTAAGCCGTGGGAATGGTTTTCCTAATCCACAGAGGTTTTAAAGTAACATTATAGACCTTGACACATTCTCAGCTGATCTAAGATGTTCACACAGAGGGTCAGAGCTTATCCAGTAACCTTTGAATCTCCATCACTGACAGCAAGAGACTTCAGACTTGGCCTCCACCATTTCCCTGTCTTGGCCTTGGAGAAAAAAAATCTCCCCGCGTATTCCTGTGTGTGCATGTTTAAATGTGTGCATGAGACGAGTGCCTTAGCACAGGATTTAAAATACTTCAAACAAAATGGACTTGATTATTTATGGGGAAAAGAAAACTGGTTTGGAAGTGATGCCACAGGCAGTAGCTGATTGTGCTGCAAAAGACGAGGCTTTAAACAGATTTTTCAACAGTTTTTTCTAGAGGAAAAAACAGCTTCTTAAAATGGAGATTTTCAGCCTGGCATGCCTAAAAGAGCCCCTATCCTCTTTTCTGCAAACATTTAAGGGAAAAAAAGAATGTTTCTTTGTTGTGTTACTTGGTTTCTTGACCTCCTTACAAAGCAACTCCCATCCCCTCTGGAAGTGTCTTGGTAAGATGGTGAACACTGCCCTTTAATATGTTTTCATTTGTCTACAGGACAGGACTTACTGTACACAAAAAGCAGATTAATCACTTGCACGACTCCACTGAAATCAACAGGCCCTCTCAGTTAGGAACTGGATCCAAAAAACTTGACAAAAATGGGGTTCTACTTCTTTACACATCACCAGATTTAAAAGTATAAGATCAGTACTGCCCTGCACAGCTCAGTTAAAGCAGCAGGACTAAAACTGATCCCCTGAATAAGTAGCATATGGATTTGTGATGCACACAGAGAAAATGTAGCACAAGGCAGTCCCAACTTCTGGTTGTGGCCTAAGGCAACAATGTAGTACAGAGAGCATGTTTGTTAATAGGGCCGAATTATTATTGGTGGTAAAAACCAAGCAGCCAACAAGCAGAGACCCTCAGGCCTATAACGCTGCTGCTGCAGCACAGTGTCAGGAATGAATGGCTGCAACAACCGGTGCTGTGTTGGAGAGCCTGAAGTCTGACCGTAAGCAAGCGATACGGCTCCCCAGAGCAATGTGGCAAGCCACATCACACTTTGGGTGGCTCTGCAGGATCACTAATCCCCAGTAATCTCTCCCAGGCTAGGGAAGATACTGTAAACGGCCTTTTTCTGACAGTCAACCCAAGTTTACAAGGGATTTTAAAAAGGTTGCAATTGGCTATGCAAACTCTTTACACAGCCCTCATCACAGTGTGAGCTATAGGAGTGCTTGAATACCATCTTGACCACGAGATGAAGTGGCCTCAAATAGATCTTCACCTTCAAAAGAATAGAAGCAAAAACTACCAGCTCTGCATCACTCTATTACTCATGGATCCAGACATCATCCTCCAGCCCTGCACAGCACTAGTGCTCCCACTGTTACCACCCAGCATGTGACCTAAAAGACCTCACAGCTCTGGAAGCCATCTTCTCCGTGCCTCTGGTGCCACTTGCCCCTCCAACATCTGCCTAGGACACATGCTACCCCTCTTCTTCAGCTCTAAGCTTGGTGTAATCCCCTCTTTTTCCTGAACTGAATCTCTGGGAAAGAACAGACAATTCTTCACAGTAAGAGTGGTCAAGCACTGGAAGCGGTTGCCCAAAGAGTCTGTGGTATCACCACCATCTTTGGAGATACTTAAAATTAGACTGGACAAGACTTCAGACAACCTGATGTAACCTTAAAGTTGGCCCTGCTTTGGGCTAGATGACTTCTGGAGGTTCTGTTAGACTAGTATTACTTTATGATTTTAAATACAGCTCTCCTCTTATTCAAACTAAAGCAATATGTCTGCAGCGATAGGAATTGAGGGGTATCCCTTTCACAGCTTGTGAAACATCTAGTGACCTTGACTGTGTCCTCTGTTTCAGAGCCACCAGAACTCAGTCAAAGCAATGGTGTTTATCTGTTGCGTGGCCTTGCACACTACACACTGAGTATTTACAGAGTAAATGGAGATTTTTGGACCTCACCCACATTGTTCCTTTGGACTGCACACTGTATGAAGAGGAACAGGCAAAATAGAGAGACAGGATCCTGCTATACAGTGAAAAAGGACAGAAACTGCAGATGTCTAGTGAACATGGAAAGGAAAGATGGTCTAAGTCTTAGCTTAGCGAAGGATTTGTCTTCGAAAGGATTTTAATTGCTCGATTAATTATCAAGTATATAATTGCTTTCTGATGAGAAAAAAATAGCTGTTTTCCCAACAAGAGCAAGACTAATAATTCTGAACTGCTGTGTATTTGATTGCTCATATCAAACAGCCAGTTGTGTATCTGGACTTGACATGTCATTTACACACAGTAAACAGTTAATTTTGATTGCACTGCCCCCATTTGGTTCCTTTACAGTGGCAAAGTAAAAGACACACCACTACTCATTAGGTGTTTGCCCACACTAATAGATCAATGCCCTTTCTGTTCCACAAAAGAGTTTCATGTTATATTGTTGAAAATCTTAATTTTCTTCTTCCTTAATTTTTCAAGCACTGATTTTTTTGCTTACTGTCAAGTAGGGTGGTGGGGAATTTGCTTTGTGACATAGAAACTCTTAAAGCAATGGCTTAAGATTTTCAGTGAAGTGTATACAACTCTCTGCTACAGTAAGTAGCAAAATCTTGTGTTGGTAGCTATTCCAGCCTGTTAATTTGATTCCTAATAGAAATCTGGTGTTTAATATGAAATTCATTTGATTTAGGCAGGTGGAAATAAAATAAAGCAAAGACTAAATGAACACCTTAGATATCTGTAGATATAAATGAAAATTTAAAGTTCTGCACTCTGGTAGCATCAAGAAGCTAATGCTGAGCTAGATACTGTCATGACCTGCAGTTTTTTGCTATGATCATATTCGTTTTTACTACAGTAGTACAAAGCAATCTTAAGGAAGAAAAATGAATCCAGCCCTTGGGCTTTCTGCTTAACACCTGGTGGAGTTATTTACACCTGCAGAAAGCAGATAGAAAGCACTGCCAACAGAGAACTGTCAGTTCATCTGCTCTGTTTTTTAAGCCCAGTTTGCACAGGTTGGAAGGGTTTCCTAAAGTGCAAGGTGGTGGAAAGGCAGCACAGTTAGAACCAGCCAGACCTTGTTACCCCAGACAAACTTGTAATGCCAAGGTCCAGTTCAATGATTAGCTTAAGCTTTTTTAAGCCTGTGCTTCTGAGGAGAGGGTAGTCCTACCTTCCCACTGTCACCACGTGCATATTTCTGGTACCACCCGGGTCTGATATTTGGGCCAAATAGAGAGTCAGGTCAGCTTACTGATTCAGCTAAATGCTAACCTATTTTCTTTTTGGTTTTGGGGGTTTTTTTTGATGAGCTGATTTTCAAGCAGCTGTGCAAGCAGATCCAACAGCTCTGAGATTGCTTAACTGCCAGTGCTAATGAGAAAGACGTGGTGGGCACACACAACTGGAGCACAGATGATTGCACAGGCATCTTTGATGGCAACATGACCTTGCATTGGATTAAGACACCACCTGTAGAAAGCATATTGTGATGCTGAATATGACTTGGCACTAGCATTGCCATCATGTTTTAAAGATAATGACTATACAGCTTTATATGTTATTAATCATGGTGCCATATTTACCCTTAAACCTACACTGTTTTAACTTATCTCATCCTATTAGGTTTGTACACTTTACCCAATAAACTTGCTTTCTTGAATAAATTGAAAAAATTTAATTTAGCTTGCTAACTTCAACTTCTATTAAATATTTAATTTAGCTTGGAAAATTCAGCTTCTCTTAAACATAAACAGAAACACAGTATTCAGTGTCACTTTTGAATATTTCACAGCAAAGCCAGCAGCAGAAGTTCATCTTGGTAAGGAGGCAATAAGAAAAATATTTGTCTACGTTAGCCTGCTTCTGAAGAGCTACAGGCTTATCAAGTCCAAGAATATCCAAATTTCAATTTGATAGCAGAGTACCCTCTCTTTCCTTGAACAACCCCTTAAGTGAGCACACTATTTTAACGCTGGAGTCAGTGAGAGCCTATTTTGCAATTTGACTTCATTGGAACTCTGAGCAGACCTTTTACAAGATGCTTGTCTTTCATTTCAGGGAAAAAGCTGACTGGGCAAGACTGTTTCCTGCTAGTTTATCACTTTTTCAACCAGAAGTATGCTTTTGGCATTTTTCCTTTCAACTTCAACGGAAATGAAGAACAAGCTTGATTGAGGTGTTGCCAGCTCTCACAATTTCACGAGTCTCACTACTTATGTTTTTTCTTAAAGCCTCAAGATTCTGGCTGAGAGAAATCTAAAACTTTTCTATTTCATAAGAATCTCCCCTTGCATTAAAAGCAAAGCTTCTGTCTTTTTCACTTGCAGACGAAGTATGAAGAATGTGAGGCAATTATAGTTTCAGAGCTTAAAACTCCCAAGTCAGATGTGAATAACCCACCTTTCTTTTTCTTCTTCATGACTTTTATGCCATTTCAAGACTACGGGGATTATATTCTTGTTTTCTTTAAGTTTGCAGTTGGCAGCACTGCAAATGTAGCAGGAAAAAACATGAGCATCTTTTATCAGTTTTCAGTGTGACCTATCAAATTGAAAAAAAGTAGGACTGGGATTTGCAGAGCTGCCTCCAGGATTTGGACAGCTAATAAAAACGAAAGGAAATGGTGCAGATGGATGAAATTGCTTTTGTGTCAAGGGAAGCATGATGTTTAAGTAATACCCAAGTTGTTGATATTTTTAGTTTATTTCAGCTTAATATTATTTTAACCCTAGGTCATTGAGGTTGGCAATCTCTAAGTACTACAAAGGAGTTTTTTGAAACTACCAGCTTTCCAAAAGTTAAATGTTGCTGTTTGTTCTGTCAAAGATACTTCATCTGATAGTAAAATTTCTGTATTCAGTGAATCATCTGGGAATATCAAATGTAATGATGTAGATAAATAAAAGAAAATCCTACCCTACCTGTGGAAAATATACCCATTGAAATGTTAATATTGGAAAAAAAAATCCTCAGAAATTATTTTATCATATTATGATGTTAGCAGAGGCAATGTACAGTTCACATTCTCTTTAGCATTCAGGTTTTAAAAACTGGATCATGCACGAAACAGGCACGAGCGCAAGCCAGAAGTGAAAAACTGGTTTTTTGAATGTTCTCCACTGTTATTTTCCCCCATCAATTTGACCTGTTTATAGATAGACACACAGCCTGGCAAAGTATAAAAGTTTATTTATGTCCTGTCTTTAGGTATTCCCCGTAAGTTATGCACCACAAAAATCCAAGGAGCAATTTGCTTATCCAGTAAATGGAGAAACTCTGTTGTTGGAGTATTTTACATGGCTGTCATGAGACATACTTTTTCTCTGCCATTTAATTTATGCTAAATGAACACAAAGAAAAGTTAACGACAAAGTTACGCAACCAAGCTAAAACTTATTAATAAAACACATATATTTATTTTTATATTTCTACAAAGTAAAAATTGCTACAAAAGTAGAATGTGTTCATGGTTCCTTACTATTTATTTAATTCAGGGTCTGTAACTCAGTCATAAATACGAAACCTGACACATATACTACCAGCCCGAAAGCAAACTGGTTTATGAAACTGAAGACATTCATTTAAATTAAAACTTGACAAACATGATTCTGTTGGGATTTCAGATTTTCAGCGTTTAATAATCAAGAATTGAAAATGTGGGTCACTCAGGTTTGATTCTACCCGCTTTGTCGTGCCATGGTTTGAATCTATAAAAAAGTGATTTTGCAGGTGAATCAAATGGCCTAGTTCTCTCAGACAGAAAATGGCGTAAGCTGGCCCTGAGGGAGGCAGTTCTGCCCTCTCCACGGCCCCAGCATCTGCTTTTGCTTTCTGCATTGTCCCCACCTCTATGCTACCTCAAAATGTCTCGAAATTACAGTATCAAGGCATGATCCCACTGCCCAAGCCCATCGATAACAACCCACAACATGCATTGGTGATCCACCATGTTGAAAGGATCATTTCCACTTGAAAGTCAGGGGTTGTGGAAACTTTTGTCCAGAAACTACAAGGAATTTGTTCATTTGTAAATAAAACACAGCGGGACTTCCGGTCAAGCGTAAATGAAGTCTGGAGCAGTAGGGGTGAAGGGGAGCAATGATAGGAAAGCTGGCTTCAGCCAGCCTTTGCATTCATCCTGCTGGGGGCTTCTCCTGGCCCCGATCTGAAGTCCTGGAGGGACTCTCAAGCAGCGAGGCTGGCTGTGGCTCCCTGCTTGCAGAGGCACTGCCACCCCGACCCTCAGCCAGCCCACCCCAGGCTGGCAACAAGCCTCCTCCTCTGCCTCTCCCTCCTCCAGCTGGTTTTGCCCTCTGTAGAGGTCCACCAGCACAGGGAGAGAAGCAGCGCACCCCCCTGGGCCTCTCCTGCTGGCTCTCTAGCCCAGCTGTGTTTCTGTCCCTCCCCTGACGAGGGGAAATGGTCCTCGACCCTATCCTTTTCCTCCCTCCGTCCTCTTCCTTTGGCCACACATGCCACACAAGTGGGGAGGTACAAGAGGGCGGCTGGGCATTTTGTGTGAGGGAGAGAGTTCTTGGGAAGATGGGAGATGAAGAAAGAAACCTTGTTCCTGTAGTTTCTCAAGAAATATTTTCCCATTTGCAGCGCCTGCAACCTCTTCTTGTCCCTATGCCCACCTAAAGCTTTGTTAGGTTCACCAGCCCCAGAAACATCATGGACCTGCTTCAGTGTCCCAACTCCACCTTCCCCTCATCTCACGAAACCTCCTCTGCTCTTGCTTCCAACTCAGGCTGTGCTTAACCCAAGGCAAGCATTAGGTCTGCAAAGCAAATGACAGTGTCCTGCTGGGCCGGGATCAGGGGAACGCTCTCCCTGCTGACCAGGGGGCCTTTTTTGGCCTTGTGTGTGGACACAGCATTTCACAACATGTTCCCCTCCCTTTGGCTTTTTATAGCTTTCCTAAAGGGAATAAACTGGAATTAGATTCTCGCCTACAGGAGGATCAATCAAACCTGCATTTTTAAGCGCCCTGGAGGCTGCAAAACTGGAGCATGCATAGAACAAAATTTTGCTTGCTTTCCTAGGAGGACAGTATCTCCTGTTTCCACAGGCTGGGCATATCTCTGGGATGAATGAGAATTGTGCCCTGTCCTGCTGGGTGTGCAATACCATCCTGTCCAACACAGCCTGTACTTTATTTTTATTTAAGATCAAAATGGGATTCATGTAAATAAACTATATCTCATTTAGCCTGCTTGGAACAGGTTCTCATGAAAGGAGTAAAGGTTTTCATAACATTTACTTGGAATATTTATTTAAACTTTGGAGGCCTTCGGCACATACAGTTTTACTGTTAACATTTCCCAGACATTATCTGCAGATCACCTACGCTAATTTTATCAGTTCACACCATATGTGGTATGATATTGGGGCTTTTACAGGCTGTTGCCCATTTTTATGTATTTTCCTCACTGGTAAAGTAAAGCCATTTTAATTGTATGGTTGCCTCCACTGTAAGGTTTGTTTTTTTATTAATTTTTTTGTCCGTACAAGGAAATGTTGAAGGCTTTGACTCTGAGACCAAAAATAGAGGGAAGGAAAAAGGGTTGCCAAAGTTGTGACCCAATTTTTCCTTCACTTCATTTATATTGCAATCCTTTTAAATACATGAGAAGAGCTATGCAGCTCTTTTGATTAAGCTCTATAAACCAGATTCAGAAGGCTGTGGAGTTAACTCTAGACTTCCATTAGTGTAAAGGAACTTGGAGCTGAAAGTTCATGTTGTGTTTAACATAAGCCCTTCATATGAAAAAAAAATCCGACATGATCCCTGCTCACAAAGAAAGAAATGGCGTTCAAATAGGCTGCAAATGAGATGCCAGACCACCTCTTGAAATATGCTTTCTTGTGCCAATAATGTTGCTTTTTCTCTGCTGGATAGCAATTAACATCTTTTCTCCAACCTTATTCCGGCATATTTTTTGTGCCAAAGTGTCCTGGACCCAGTTGATGTGCATGAATGCTCTTAGCCCAAAGGTAAATACCTTCCAGCAACAGTGAATGGCTCCTGCAAGGATTAGAAATGGGCAAAACATTCCCACTGCATTTGATTCTAGTGGTACAGCAGACGTCTGGAAAGAGGTGCTCAGTCCAGCTAAGAATGGACTTTTAGCAATAGCCCACTTTCTTCTCAGTAGGTTCCTGGCGGGTTTTCCATAGCCCTACTTTTTCCCAGAGCAGCACAGGGGACTGATGTCTTCTTTCTCCTCAAAATATGTCCATTTCTGTATTGCTCTGCCAGCAGCAGAAAGCTCTCCCTAATACCTGGAAAATCAATTTGCGAAGTTTTCTAGAAAACTCGCAGAACAAACTTCCTAATTTAATGTTTGAAAATAACAAGGAATCACTAACGGTTTTCCAGCTGCAGTTCTGGACTAACTTTTATGGGGCGGTCCTACAGGACTTTTATGGGGTTGTCCTGCAGGACTTTGGCCAGGCTGAAGCTAACATAATCACAAAACTATGGCCAAAGATGTTAGCAAAGAATTTTGTTATCATAAATTCTTGAACATCTTGCATTGACAATGCATTTAATTTTAATTACCTTTTTTACATTAAACAGTAGGAATATACTTGTGCCAGTTTTGATTTGGAAATAAAAAGCGGGCAGAATTTTCCCAAATGTTTCAAACAGAGAGGTTAAATGTTAAAATGTGTTTGTCCAGCATAACACAATAACACAAATAACTGAGGAGAACGTTTCTGACAACTCCAAAGTATATTTTGGTAAGACAGTTTAAACACGTCGCATGAGAACTTAGGAGAAATATTCATGCAGTCTCCTGTAAGAGCGGGTATTTTTTGCCAGGCTTTACAAGGAAGCAAGACTTACACACCCTGACTGTCTGTCCCTCTTTTATATTTTCATTGGTTTGACAAAGAGGTGGAGATTTTACATATATTTGGAAAAAAAATTATAGAGACCTCAAGTATGTTTGACAGAGAGAAACCTTCAATACATTGAATCCCTGTAAGCTTTAGGAAAATCAGAAGGTGTATAGAAAGAGCAAAGTAGTTCCCCTACCAAGGAAAGGCAATTTTAATATAGCTGTGTTTCTACTCTGTGGTGCAGCATCCATTTGACCAATGCACCCTGCTACTTCTTGTTCAGTCAAACAGAAAGCAGTTAGCAAAGGAGCTGATTATACCGCAGCGCGGAGAGGGGACTGAGTAAATGTAACACACAGATCCATAGGAAACTAGACTTCATTTGTTCAGCTACTCATGACATAATTTTTGCTTGCAATACATTAGGGTAATTAATTGCATAGATATGTTTAATGATTTCTCTCTCATTTACTTGTCGAAGTGTGTTGAGGGATTCATTCAGTGCTAATAAAAATACTGCAATCCAACATTAACTGCCAAAATGCTTATCTGAAAAGGACCTCCCAGTTGTTTTCAGGTAGAGTATGGGTCAGCAAAGATAAAGGTTTAGCTGTTATCCAGTAAGATGGTGCTTGAAAGTCATCCTGAAATACAAAGTTTATTTACTGTCCAAAAAGAATAGACAACTAACAGTACTGATAGGCCAAAAAGAGAATTACTGAGAGATGGCTGAGACAAAGCAGTCTGAATTGAGAGGGAAGAGAAAAAACTGTTAGATGCAAAAGGTATTGAAATGTGTTTGGATTTTTAATTATGTCGTTATTGCTCAAATAAACCTTTGTGAATGTATTCAAACCAATATATATATTTATCTCTTTTATTCAAAATTGCTTACAATAAAGCAAAACTCCTATTGATTTGGGTAGAGCAAGACTTGGTCTAGTTCACTGATGGACTTATGCCTCCCTGTGTGAAACACTGCAAGCAATGAAAGATCAGAGCTAGAAGAAGGAGTAGGAAGCCACGGTGGTGTGTTGAGAGGAGGTTAAATGCTGCCGAACTGGGACACCTTCATTTCGTTGTATCTCATTTGTATTAAATAAGAGTTCCTTGTTGTCCAAATGTACAGCCATTTGGTTCACATTACATGAAGAATGCAGATAAAGGATGAGAGGAAACATATGATTTGACAAAGTCACATAAGCTGAACAAGCTATGAGAATAGCATGCTTTGTAAACAGATGTTGCCTTAAAAAGGATTTGGTTCAGAACTGGATGTACCAGCAGGGATGGGATTAGCCCCTAAGATCTCAAAGTTTGTTCATCTGGTAAATGATGGTCATCATTTGACTTTTTTCTCGGTCTTACAGAAATGCAACAGAAAGCATGTCTGCACAATTATTTGAGTACAGGCATGAGCTCACACTGCCTACTGACCAGGAATTATGTGGCTATGCTAAATGCATCCCTAAGCCGACACTAAAATACCCTGTCTGTTAGCTGGGGTTCGGTGCCACAATGACATAGCCAAGAGATTTGTGCCTGGTGAGAGGACAGGGAGAAAGAGCTCATATTTATGTGTAAAATACTTTGTAGACACTGGTAGCTACAGGTAGCTATTGTCACAGTAAGAGACGCAAACCATCAGTTTTGGCATACTTTCTCCAGACTACATGTCCATGAATATAACCTAATATATGTTTAATAATTTTCCAGTCAGATCACAAAATGCAAACGTGTCAGATGTTGCACATTGTATTTTGGTGAAATGATTGTGGTTAGCATTTAGCAAAAATAAAACACTCAGATCAGGTTGTAATTTTTGCAGTTCCATAGTCAAAAGGTCTGAAAGTAACTGGAATGAAGGGAGTTTGACCATGAAGAAGAGAGATGTCTGCACAATGCCAAGTTACACGATCACCTTTGAGTACCAACAGTTCTTAACGTTAGTAGTCATTGTGTCCTAAATAAGCAAGATTATTACAAGAGGAAGAGCCTCTTTTTAGCAAAAACTACTTGCAGGAACAAACATATGCTCACTTAGTCTCTACAATTCACCAGTCTCAGCTGTCCACCGTGCTGTCTGGTGGCTAACCAAGTCACTGGGAAGTGGAGCCAGATTGCTGTCCAGAGCACTTGGATGCTCCTTCAATGTTCATGTGGAGAATACCCACAAGTGTCATTTATCTTTCAGATTGCAGTCCCTGTTCTTTGAAAGATTACCCATCTTGACACATCTGTTACTTCAGTGGCATTGCTCTTTCTTGGTCTTATCAATGGCATCAATTTTTCTTAATCCTATTAAGAACATCAGTCCTGTGTGAGACCAGCTGTCTCCTGCAGCTCTTCCTCTTATCTTATGCTGAGGGTTGGACCAGCTGAACCTTCACAAGACCATTGTTCTTCAGTCAGATCCCACAGATTATAGCTCTTTAATACCACGCACAAACATTCCCCCTGCATTCTGCAAGCACAACGCGCATACATTCTCATTAACCTTATGGTGGTTCTAACAGGCCAAACGATATTGCTTAGGCAACAGCAATATTGCCACAGTATTGCTTAGGCAAGTGATAATGATTGAGTAGCCAGGGAAGTTCCTTTGCTAGCATACTATTTCTCTACTGAGAATCTGTTCAGAATTTGTCCTTTATAGCCACGGGTAGTCACAACTTCATTAAATCATGTAACACCATATGAAGTATCTGGATGTATGTTACACACTGGGAAGAGGGAATAGCTTCTTAAAAGCCGAAGATATATGAACACAATCCTGATGCCTTTGAAGGAGTTATTCTGCATTCACCAATAGGAGGTAGGCTGGGCCCTAAGCCCTAGAGTCATCTGTAGTTTTGAATATTTCTCTACAGGCAGTTGATTTGAAGTCAATTCTTTGCACATTTTCACCAGTTCTTTTTCTTTAGTTACATCATTTGTGGTTTTGGTAGATACTGACAGTAGTTCCCCAGTCCCTCTGAGGATGTATATCCCAGCTGGGTGGAGCTACAGAGGATGACTTTTAATAAGATTACACAGCATTTTTTATAAGAGCATACCTTTTTGTAAGATAATACAGTCCAAAGGGTTCTTCTGGCTAATTTAAACTGAAAAGCTTAGGAAAATAAGCCTTCTTTCTGCAAAGTATTTTAGTAAGCAGGCTGTATCCTAAGGAAATATGAATCAACATGGTACTGCAGAAGTCTGTAAGGTAATATACCAGCTGAGAACCTCTCTTGTAGGCTTTAAGTGCTGTTCATGTGGTATATAAAAAAAGGTCTTGGAATGTATCCTGCCACTTATTAAACAATGCAGAAGAAGCAGTAAACATAAAAGTACAGACTCCATGAGATCATCACAGACTTTGAGCACTGGGAGACATGAATTTCAGCCAAAGGGCTCTGGTCCCTGAGAGAGTGATTACCTTATGATAATGGAGCTCCTTCAGCCTTTCTTTTACAGGGGGAGCATTTGCACTTTGATGGTGAAAAATAAATAATGGCATTGTCATTTTAGAGTGGTTAATCCTTTGTTTGGACTCAGCATTACATACAGTGAGCCTAATACCCATTTGAGATACCATTCAAGAGCCTAATATCCGTTCCAGTCCATCAGAGTGCTCCCTCTGTTCAGACATGCAGCCTGTGTTTAGAAAAAAATGCGATGCTTCTGAGAGCTAGAGTTTTGTGTCAGGCACCAGATGGGTATACTCACCCGTCGCACTTTGGAGTCACCTGGAAAGTAGGGCTGAGAAATTTAGGCAGGCCCTCACCGGAAAGTAGAGCAAAGGAACTCCTTGTGTAACTAAACTCTTCTGCTTCCATGCAGATTCAGGGACAGACAGTATGAAATACTAACCCCCCAAGCATCTTAAGGTTTGACAATTTGTTTAGTTTGAGCCAATTCTAAAATCCAGTGTGGCTATATTTCTGCAGTGACTTGATTTTTTTACGAAACTGATCTTGATCCAAGACACTCCCTGGAAACTTGACTTCCAGAGAAGTAAGACAACAAGGATGTTCATGATAAAACACCTGTTTGTTGTTAATTTAGTAAGGACCTTTGGATCACAGCCTGGTATGATTCTGTCTTTCTGGTTCTTCTTACAGTCTCCAGTAAAAAATGGAGTAAAAAGTAATTTTTCAAGTGCTTTTCATCTCACCCTTTTGAATATAGTTCTGGTGCAAAAACTGTCTTCCTATCTAAGATTTTTGTCAGGTAGGACATAAGCCAGACACTAGGCCTTCAAGTCTTTAACTGAATGGTCAATGGTAGAATGAAGAGCCCTTGGGAAAATTTTTCGTAGTAACAAAATCTGTAGTAACAAAACTTGAGTGACCCCATCGCATATTTTCCCTTCTTCATTTTCCTTTGGCAAATAATAAACTCTGAAATATTTTCATTGCCTGATACTGCTTGCATGCACAAGTAATTCGCAGACTGAGGTCTAAGTACTAGTTTGAATTCAGTGTCAACTGGTAATTGTCTTCTGCTGAGGAATGGACTTTCCTCACATCTGTGACAAAAACACAGTCTCACTATTTGTGAGACTAACTGCTCCACGGTAGCATCACATGCAATTTGGTTATCTGCTCTTCCTCTCCTGTCATTCGAGTCACATTTCAGAGAACATTGCCTATTTGTATTTTGTATCATGCAGTTATGCCAAAAGTGACATCACCTATCATCAGACATGTTTCATATTCTCATTTGTAAGCATTAGTATTGTTCCAGTTTTCAGAATCAGATTCAATAACATTCAAAGATGTTCTTCATTCAAAGTGCTTACTTATTATTTTCCCTGCTAAAATAAAACATATTTGATAAATGTATTCAGAGAGAACTGAAATGTTGATCAGTAAATATTTTCTGATTTCTTCTTGGCATTCAGAATGCAGTTCCGAATTAATTCTTTCCAGAAAATAATGCAAAAAGAAGTTTTACATCCAGCATTGTTGGAGTTTCTACCCAGGGCTGAGCCTATTCAAAGATCTAAGTGGACAGAAACTTTCTAAAGACTATGGCTAAAGAGATTATTTTAAGGGGAATAATTTATTCCACAAATTTCACATCTTCTTTCTAAATGTGGAGTCTGCACAAGCAGCTGGCTTGCTTTCTTATTCTTTTAATTACACAGGCACTTTTATATCTGTAATTTGCTATAGAAATGATGACATTTGAATTGTGTCCTTTAAATATCACTAATCAGATAAATGCCCAAGCACCGCTCAGACTTCTCCACTTGTGAGTTTTTAAGACTACTGCAGTCAAGGTTCATGGAAAGTGGGTTTAATCCTTGGGAGAGTATAAACCAGTAAAATGCTACTGGCACAGGAAAAGGCCAGGCAGTGTTGTAATGGCTTCTGATTGCCCTGCAGTTCTTCCAAAGGAGGCAGGCAATTTTTTATCTGAACAAACCATCAAAGGCAAGATGGAAAACAAAAATTACTCTTATCCAGGGTGAACTCTCCTAAAAGAGGGAGCCATGCATTGTTAGTTGGTTACTGCATGAATGTTTGCCCTCCAAATTCTTAGGGAAAAAAAATCCTAATTAAATGTAATTCAATTAGGATTTTGAAGCAATTTCTAAAGCAACTATTAAGGAAGACTTCCCAAAAGAAAATAGCTTGTATTCCCATTTACTACCTCAGACTGAATATGGAGAAGTTCAAACCGTTGGAAGAAAATGTGCATCATAGGAGGTATTCATGCTAGCCAGATGGGGAGCCTTTACCAGGGTGCCTAAAAGAAGAGGCGCATCTTTGACTTCCTGCAGAGCCAGGGAGAGGTACAGACCCTGTGGGGAGCTGTCCTGCACAAGGGTTTGGCTTAAGCAGTCCGAATCCCTGCAGGTCCTGTCTTTCTCCATTGGGTAAAGAAAGAGTGTAATGAAATTTGCTGCCTACAGGTTGGTAGGCATATGTTCCCTAGGCTCCTCGTTCATTCCAGAGTGATGGTCTTCTATCCAAGTTGGACCTTGGTCCGTAAAAGCCTGTATTACAGTAACACAAGATTTCCACAGCTACTCTAACCTTCACTACAGTTTAATTGTGTTGCTGTTCCATTCCAGAGATATCTGTTTTGTGTGGTGGACAAATGCGATTCTGGACAGGTTTGTCAGGTTATGCTCCTAGTTTCTACAACCTATGATACAGAAATGTAATATTGTTACTGCTAATGTTGCTGCCATTGCATTAGCTATAACTATGCCAAAATCCAGTATAAAGGAGTATCCACAACAGGTCCAGCATTACACAAATTGTATAAGATAATGACTGTAATCTGTACAGGGATTCACCTTCTTAATATATACAAAAAGGGTTGCGCACTGTGGTAGGACCTTACAAATTCCAAAAAGTGTGAGAATTAAAATGATGTTCAATGAGCTTATAAAGTTTAAATTTAATCACAGGCAATGAGTGGATTCCAGTTTCTTCCCTCTCCTGCCATAATAAGCGTTCATAATGCTGTACTTCAGAGTCCCTGTGCGCAAGGAAAACATTCCTGAGCAAAGGGTATATAACTAACTGCAGTCTTAGTTCGTCGCACAGGTAAAAAATCCAAATGTAAAACACATGAGGCAAATAATAAAGTATTTAAGACTCTTTCTGAAGAGACAGGTGTTATCAATGATACTTTTAATGGTGTTCTGGTTCACTGGGAAGGCTCTGAAGGCACATACCATTGGATTACCTCCTCTTGTGACAGAACGGCACATGCTCATCTGTACTGTATCATATTTGGATTAGCTACGGGTCCAAATAGCACCTAAAAGCTAGATGCCAAATGCCTAGATGAGAGGCTAGATTCACACCTAAGGATCGATACTTCACTCCAAACTTTTGAGTCTGGGCCAAGCACAAACTAGAAAAGATGAATTTGCCGGATTATTTCCAGATCCAACTGTCGTGGTTTAACCCCAGCTGGAAACTACGCCCCACACAGCCGCTCGGTCACTCCCCCCGCAGTGGGATGGGGGAGAGAATTGGAAGAGTAAAAATGAGAAAACTCATGGGTTGAGATAAAGACAGTTTAATAGGTAAAGCAAAAGCCACATGCACAAGCAAAGCAAAACAAGGAATTCATTCACTCCTTCCCATCAGCAGGCAGGTGTTCAGCCATCTCCAGGAAAGCAGGGCTCCATCATGCATAACGGTTACTTGGGAAGACAAAACGCCATCACTCCGAACATCCCCCCCTTCCTTCTTCTTCCCCCAGCTTTATATACTGAGCATGACGTCATATGGTGTGGAATATCCCTTTGGCCAGTTGGGGTCAGCTGTCCTGGCTGTGTCCCCTCCCAACTTCTTGTGCACCCCCAGCCTACTCGCTGGTGGGGTGGTGTGAGGAGCAGGAAAGGCCTTGACTCTGTGTAAGCACTGCTCAGCAGTAACGAAAACATCCCTGTGTTATCAACACTGTTTTCAGAACAAATCAAAAACATAGCCCCATACTAGCTACTGTGAAGAAAATTAACTCTGCCCCAGCCAAAACCAGCACACAAACCCAAGGGAGTAGAAACTGCACAGGAACTGAAGAACCAGGAGGATTTTCACCATTTGGATGCAGAAAATTCACCCATCAATTAATCCCGGATTTACCATGGATTTGAACTGTGAAATATATCCAAATATGGCTGGATTGTGCATTTATTTCCCTACCTTCCACATTTCAACATGCACTGAACTCCATTTCGATCTGCAAAAATTTGAGCCAATTCCTCTTCTTTGTGTCTGCTTTAATGTATCTGAATTTTGCATCTAAACACCTGAAAGCAAAACTAAGCTTAGCTACCAATCTGCCTGGGTTGATGTGAAAGCCCACAAAATCACATCTGGTTTCTCTCAGTCGGAGCTTACTTCTATCTCCACCGAAATGGAAGTGAAGCTTCACTTAGCGGTGGCTGAGCCCTGGCCCAGGCTGGAAGGGGTCGGCTGCAAAGTTTCCATCTGATGGTGATTTATTTCTTTGCACCATCTGGTGGTTCTTTAGACTAAGTGCAACAGCAGTTCCCAAAATTGCTTCACTCCGTGCTGCAACGGTGCTCACAGCGGCTCACAGCCTACCTTGCAAATGATCTTGGGATAATGCAGAAGATAGCACCTGTCACCAGAGTAGTTAATAATCTAGAATGACACAAATCCCTCTGGTATGGCAGAAATCCTGCTTTTTGCTTCAGGTTACTACTCCATCATCCTGATCACAGGCCTCTTCACAAAAGCATGTGGAGAGTAAAAAATGAAATCTGACAAAACTGTATTTATAAGAGGAAAAAGAATTCAGTCAAGGCTTAACAAGTGCTTTAATCAGGATATTCTATAAAGCCTGCCAGAGGTATGTGCCAACTAATAGCAACTTTTGACCTTGATTTTTGGCTTCATTGACTCTTGGCACTCAAACAACGTGCTGGCTCAGCACTGCAACGAAACTGACCAATTGGATCAGACTGTATTTAAGTGTTTTTGGAGGAGGACAGCCATCATCATTAGATGATTAAAAAATCTTAGGCTCAGAAGTGGTGTAACAAATGCATGTCAAACTATTCGACTATAGAGCGCAGGTCATAGGATAGCTCAAGGAATTGAGGAAAAAAACCAGAAAGATATATATTTCCCCATGGGAATGCATGACATTATAGAACTAGTGACGTCTTCACTCTCTGCTTATGAATCCTGGAGCTGGTGACTGCGGTGAAATGGTTTAATGTCTCAGCTGTTGAAAACAGCAGATCAGAGTGGATTTGATTAGACAAGTTCTGCAAACCCTGCCAGATGTTGAATGCTGCTCAGTTAAAACCTGGACTAAGTCCACCAAAGCCAGTGGAGAAAGTAGGAGCTAGCAGAGTTCCTTCAGCACAGAGTCATGTCCTTCCTGTGCTTTATCTTATATTGAAATAGTAAGATACCACGTCTCAATGCTTTGGAAAACTTTCTGTTTATGACTCAAGTAATTTCTGCACACTCTAATGATATCTGGAGATGTAGAAATGGGCCCTAATACTAGTGGGACCTGTCCTTGGAGAACACTCCCTGTGCAAAGGGCACAACTCTCAGAATGGTGGCCTATGGCTAGTGTCCCTGATGCAAGAGCTGCCTCAGAGAAGGGGACCAGTGAGTCTAGCGAAGCTGTTAGACTGCTCTGACTATGACGGGGATAAATAACACTCCCTGGACAGCCCAAAGCTGCAAGAAAGTTCAGAACAGCCTGAAAGTCATAGAATCATAGAATCATTAAGGTTGGAAAAGACCTCCAAGATCATTGAGTCCAACTGTCAACCCAACACCACCACCCACTAAACCATGTCCCTAAGCGCCTCATCTACACGTCTTTTAAATACCTCCAGGGATGGGGACTCAACCACTTCCCTGAGCAGCCTCTTCCAATGTTTAACCATTCCTTCAGTAAAGTCCTCCACTTCTTGTCCTCTGCTATCTTCTCCACACCTGCATCTACATGCCCACAGTGAGTGAAGGCTTGCTCTCTTTCCTTCCCAGATCAACTACATTTTTCATCAAAGGCAAAACAGTATTTAAACTTTCCAGTGTGGAAGGAAAATCTCTATCTCCCAGTTTTTGCTGGGTTATATCATTCCAGTATTAACTGCCAAGCTTATTCCCCACCTGGACATCTATGAGAAGGACCTCACACAATCAGGTTGCTCTCTCATATGAAACATTTTCTGGTCAGACACACCCTTTTTGAACTACGTGGGACAGATTAAGGGTTTTTTGGAAGGTATTTCCTCTTTCCCTGCTTCTGACTTGGATAGTTGTAATTTCTTTGACTTGCCAGCCACTGAGCCCCGTTCTATGGAAAATGCTGTATGGATATAGCCTGCTGGAAGAAATAATCGAGCTGTTAAAAGAACCTCAAGACACGCACTGGAAAACAGCTTTGTTTTTACATAAAAATCTCAGTGGTAATGGGTATTTCTACCTGATCTATCAGATATCTTTCTATTCAGTACCGATATTCTTATCAAAGAAAAACTCCCATGAACTCACTTTCATGAAATATTCAGAATACCCCACTATTTCTAAAATAGTAGGGAGTGTTTCCATTTTTTTGAACCTTATATAGACCTGTATCTTTTTAGCCTTATTTTTTAAGTTGATCCAGCACACAGATGCAGGGCATTATATACTATGAATCCACCTTTAAAACAACTTTGCTCACATTCAGATTTGTGAGCGGTCAACTTTAAAAACAGATTCATTTATCAAGCCTGCACCTACATCTGAATTCAGGATAAGGGTTTGGCTCTGATAAGAGCACAATTTGTGTTATAACAGTCCTGCCTACACTGGGAAGGACTTTCTTTGATCTGTTATAAACTGATCAAGGCTTAATAGTCATCTGAGAAAGTCTTGGTTCATAACTCATTTTTACAGCTATCTGATTTCTTTTTATTTGTTTTGGGTTTATCTTGGGTATAAGGCCCCTGAAACAATTTTAAACTTCTCCACAAAACTATGGATATAAAACCATCTGTGAAGCAATCCAGTTTCTCTGTTATCATGATTATATCAGATTGTGATTCTCCAGCAAGGCCATCCCAAGGCCAGAGCAATTAAGAAACTTGCATCCTTTTGTGGTTCCTGTTTTGTATTTATTTTTATACTCTCAGTAACTACCTAGTCATATCAGTTTAATCGCTGCAGTTCTTTAGTACCCTTTCCTCCACCTCCAAAAAGGAATTCTTCATGAACTTTTTGTCCCCATGCACTAATCTGTTTTCGTGACCCGAACAGCATTTATCCCGTGGTCATAAACGAAATCTGTATTTCATCACATTCATCACTCTGTTCCGTGCTATAGCCAAATAGCTGCACTCCTACAGCTTCAAATGATGGCACAGAAGAGAATTGTTAGATATGCACATTCCAGTTATCCCACATCTGCCAGGTCTGTTGTGGGCAAAAATGAGGAAACCAGAGCCAAAAAAACAACCCTGCTTTGTGTGTATGTTTTATTTTAAACCATTCTGAAGCCAAGAATGTGAAGATCAACCAAATGCTGACATGCTAGTAATATTTTGTTTTACACAGATCTATAAATATACTTATCACTGTTTAAACTAAGACTGAATATACTGTAGTCATAAGAAACACACATGTTCTAGAGGACAGATAGAAATAATTATATGAAACAAAGACTGGAAACACTTTCTTTTTCTGGGTGGGGTTAGACTTCCTATAAAACTTGATTGGGGATAATCTTCCATTCCTTGTGCAGATGAGCTTAATGGGAGTTTTCTCTAGGATTGGGCCCAAACACAAATATATTTTTTGTGCCTTTGGTTTTCAACTTTTCTGCAAACTTCTTTCATTCTGGAGCTGCTTCTAAGATGTCTATAGCTGTGAATAGCAAAACTATTATCTGTAAGTCCAAATTCACCATATAGGAGCACCTCCACTGGAAAAAATGTAGGCTCCCATAAATTAAAAAAAAAAATGTTCAAAAGAAACATGGAATTGCTTCAGCTAGGGATCAGCCGTGATTAATCTAGTCTGCCCTGCTGTCTCTGACAAAGACCAGCACCAGACACAAGGCTAGAAAACTGGTATGGAAGGATATAACAGGATCAGGAAGAAAGGATGAAAAAAGGTTGTAAGTTACCTATTGTATAGACAGAATGTACATACCGACTTTCTGAATTTCCCTTATGCTGAAGCTCAAGGAGAAGGAAGAGGCAGACTTCACTGTCTCTGCTGAAGACGAAGGTGAAAAAAGAAAAAAGGTAGTGATAATAAAGGGTTGTAAGCAGGGAGGGGAGAGACCTCTGGCTCTTCTGTCTTCGAACAGGCAGAGCGGGCAGGAGTGGAGGTCAGCCCATGTAACGGGGAGTGTAGGATCTCCAGATAAGTTGCACTGGATCTACTCCTACCCAGGAAAGGAAATGCATTTACCTGCATGCTTCTGAAGAAGAAGAATTGAAGGTGGGAGGTAAATTGCTGAAAATGGCCACAAACACTGAAATCCACTATGGAACTCGGACTTCGAAAGACAGCGTTTAATCAGGAAACTAGCAGGAAGGACCTCTTGGAAGGAAATTATGAAGGGGGAAAGAAATGGCAATTACTAAAAGAGCCTAAAGAGCAAATTGTCCTATAGGTGAGAAGATAAGAAGCTTATCTACCTTTACGAATAAAATTACATTCAAAAAATCATATGTGTTTGTTTTAGGAAATGCAAGCAAATAAACCCACAAAGAATCTATTAAAATTGGGAAATTAAGAACCTACCAACTTTCAAATCTGTGAAACGGGCCAAGTGAAAATAAAATTTAAAAAAAAAAACCAACAGAAAACTTCAGAATCTAGGACTAGATAAAAGGTTTCTTTTGATAAACTAAGGGTTAATATATCTCACTCTTTAGGGATTAGGTAGAACTTGTGACTTGATCAGTAGAAGATTAAGCCACCTCTGTTGTGAGATTGGTACAATACATAACTGTTAATAGTACAGTTGATAGAAAATAACGGATTGATTGATTGATTGAAACAGAGACTCAAGTTTGTTAAGTGCTTCTTTGCCAGCTGCCATTATGCCAGCAAGTATCAGCTGAGATTTGTCAAATTTTATAAGATTGCCTGTCTCTAGATCAGTGACTGGCGAGCATTTCTGTTTCAGAAAAAGAAAACACAATTTCCTGAGTCAGTGCCTGAGTTGGCAGAGCATTTCTAGATTGAAGAGACCTGAATTCAGAATGGTTCCTCTCACCAAGTACCATACATCCTCCTGGGTACAAGGACACCTTTGTGAGTCACCCTGGTGTAGCATTAGTAGCTCCTGGCTCTGTAACCAGACCTGCATTCACATGCAGCAGGAGACGCATTTCAAAGCCCATCCCCTTCTTCATTCATGCAGCACAAGCGGCTCCTCATATACACACCGCTCACAAGCACAGCAAGAGGCAGCTTGAGAGAGAGAACCAAAAAGTTCTTGTCTGCTTGCTCTGCAGAAGAGGCAGTGGACCAGAGGGAAGCATCCAGTTACCCAGATCTGACTTGTGTGCTGGCAGTCGGACCACACTGGATTTGCATATGGTATATAAAATGAGCGAACATAAAAATGGGTATTGATGAAGTGCGACTTCACCCTTAAAATGCAGCTGAATTCACTGCATCAGCCCAGCCAAGTGCCAAAAATGTGAGGGAGCTGCAACAGTATCACATAATCTGTCCAATGAATAAACTTAGAGTTAAATGGACCTCACAGCATGAATGTAGAGACTATGCCCATCCAGTGTGAGAAAGTCTCACAGTGTAAGTAAGATTCAGAGATAATTCCTGCAGGAACTGCAACAAATAGGATACCTAAAGAAATTTCAGGCCTGTGCAAAGACTATCATCACTGCCACTTAATGGTATCAGAGGGGTATTAAGTTCAGCAGTTTGTAGACAGCCGTGGGTAAGCAACCTGTGTGTTTCTTTTTTGCACATTTAAACTGCTCAGTCCTTGGAAATTTGGCATCTTTGTATGGTTCTATTTACTCACTTGGCCCAAGGAAAAAAGCTGGTTAGGAGGGAATGAGTAACTTGTTTTTTGCCTTGCTTTTTTTCCCCAAGAAAGGAGCAGAATAATTACTTTTTTTTCATTGTTTTCTGCCAGCATGTTGAAAGATGGGCACATTATCAGACTGATAAATTTTCCTAAGAATTCTAGAGGGTTGATCTGAACCAAATGTAAATACTAAGCAATGAAACTCTCATCTTTTTTGTGTTCAGTGTGGTTACAGAAATCATTAAGTCAAGTAGGGCTTGGACTGAGATCTGTAATATTTTTTTCCGTGTTCATCAGAGATCACTGAGTAACTTGGAAAATGTTCTTTTGTATCTTAGCAAACAAAAACAAAAATTAAGACTAAGTTTTTCTCTATGTCATTCCAAAGTGAAACATTTTAGCTTCCTTTGAGGTTTGCCTTTCCCTTGAAAGATTAGAGTTTAAAAACTACCATTAGATTAACAGACTGGCATGTCGAAACTGGTGGGGTTATTACTGATGCTTTATGCTCTCTGGAGCATGACTGCTACACTTTTAGCAAACAAAAACAAAAATTAAGACTAAGTTTTTCTCTATGTCATTCCAAAGTGAAACATTTTAGCTTCCTTTGAGGTTTGCCTTTCCCTTGAAAGATTAGAGTTTAAAAACTACCATTAGATTAACAGACTGGCATGTCGAAACTGGTGGGGTTATTACTGATGCTTTATGCTCTCTGGAGCATGACTGCTACACTTATTTGGTTCTCAGTTAAATGTTCATGTGGATAATTCCGTGGCAGGCTTCCAAGGAGAAGTTTACATACATCAGGATTTGTGCTCCTTGATTCCTGGTCTCTATGTCATTCCAAAGTGAAACATTTTAGCTTCCTTTGAGGTTTGCCTTTCCCTTGAAAGATTAGAGTTTAAAAACTACCATTAGATTAACAGACTGGCATGTCGAAACTGGTGGGGTTATTACTGATGCTTTATGCTCTCTGGAGCATGACTGCTACACTTATTTGGTTCTCAGTTAAATGTTCATGTGGACAATTCCATGGCAGTCTTCCAAGGAGAAGTTCAAATACATCAGGATTTATGCTCCTTCTG
This sequence comes from Aptenodytes forsteri, assembly GCF_000699145.1. NCBI lineage: Eukaryota > Metazoa > Chordata > Aves > Sphenisciformes > Spheniscidae > Aptenodytes > Aptenodytes forsteri. Next base: position 2,622,077 of record NW_008794595.1, on the reverse strand, counting down.
ATTCCTGAACGGTGATCTGTAGACATTGTTTGTAAAACACCTGAAGTTTACTAAGTGCTTGGCGTTCATAGGCATCTTATCTTTTTCACATAACAGCATCTACTTACTGTTTGTTGAAATCTATGTAGATCTAAACAAATTAAGCCTGGGAATATATCATCATGACGGACAGCCATAGAGTTAACAAAAAAGTACAAGCTAAGTCTCAATTTGTAATTAATAATTAATGTACCTAAGATTGCAAACGCTTTACTCCCACTGGCAGGCTGCTACTTATCAAAGCATTTTCAGTGCAGTCAATGAAAGGTGTGTAACTGCTGACAAACATGAAAATGAGTCTGCAAGTCTTCAATACTTTGTGTACACTGCAGAGTCTTAAGTCAAATCTTGCTGTCATTTATTCAGAACGAACTAGATCTATTATATAGCTGCTCTTCGAAAACTTGTGTCTCTTTTTTTTTTGGCATCCTGGCAGGTTTTTAGGAAGAATCTGCAACTTTTTTCCTCAGATTTGGAGTAGCGCAGGCATGTCTACAGCATATGTGGCTAACAATTGCGTAGCACATGTAGCACATGTCAATAAGTCAGGCCAGCATGGAACTGGCAGGGTAAACTTCCCTATTTTCTGTGGAAATAAATCTACTGCAACTCCCTTTGATGTCTCAAACCACCTGTGCACAAAAATTGTGCCAGAAATCTGACCTAATGTGTTACAATGTACATATCCTGACACTGAATAATGCTGGCTACATCCTTAGTTACCATAAGAGGTTGAATTTCTTCCACAGTCAGCTTGCTTCACTTCATATGTCTGGCCCTTCACTTGATAATTTGCATTAACTGAACTACTGAAAGCTAAAAGAAAACTGAAAAGGAACATGTGAGCATCTCCTTCTCTAGCAAACCGTAGCAAGAGAGACACTGTGATTGCTCTCCCTCTTATACGACTTGCAACGAGAAGAAGAGAGGCTGGCCTGTGACATTTGCTCTGTTTGCACCCTTTTCTTACAAATTTCTTATACTATACCATATACTTTGACTTTGGTAGTACCTTGCATAGCCCGTAGGTGTGAATGGCTTTCACCCATGACTGATTCCCCACAACCCAGCCAGCTCTCAATGCTGTTTTGGGAACCACAGCACTGTAAGAAAACTCTGGCATTGGCTGTGACTCGGTTGAGCCTCGCATGTGATATATGCCATTGGAAAAAGCTGAGAATAAAATACACGTTGGAACAGAAACACCAAAGTATCCATGTGGTTACATTTTCAGCACTCTTCAACCTGAAAAATTACTTTCTCATGCATGTAACAGTCCCTGTTTGTACCATGCGTGCCCCGTTTCCCCCTACTGATCTCAGTAATAAGGAGGTACTGAAACCTTAATTTTAGCTGCTGTGTGTTGATAGATTAACACGAACAAGTTGTAAACTCAGGCACAGATGCTTTATTAGGATTTGAATGGATGAATCACCATTTGAATGAATGGTGGTCACAGGACATAATACAAGAATCATATTCTTAGTGTGACATTAGTGTTAGAACCCTGGTGGCACGAGAGGCTTCAATGTTTGCTAGAAATTTCAAACTTCTCAAGCATTTGGAAACGTGCCTTATTCTGCCAAGTACTGAACATTTGTCTTTTGTGGAAAGCTGTTCAACACATTTCTAAAAGTTGAAAAAAGGCATACTACCTCCTCCCTTAAGTCGTTGAGAGAGATAGCAAGTTGTCAGTGTGTTGTATTTCAGATGAATGAAGGTTTAACTCCGGTTTCTTACAGTTTTGGTAACAAAGACATCTTTCTTTACTAATGGAGATGTTGTTCTTCACCTCCCACACGCTATTGCTGCTGTTTCTTATAAATACAAACTATTGGACTTGATTTTAAAATATATTAAGCAACTAAGGCTCATGCTGACTTCACGGGGAACTGAGTTCTCAGTACATCAGGTCCTCACTCATTAGTCCCCTACTTCATTCTCTCGGTAACACAGACCTGTGTTTTCTTTCCATGAGGTTTCTATACCCTTTAATGTCTCACGCTGAAGACTCTTTTTTCCTTCAGCTGAATACTAATAACATACAGCTTTTGAAGACATTCTTTGTTTCAGCAGTTAGCTACTAGTTATTAGCTATTCACCTGAAAGGTAGATGATCGGTATTATTATCCTCAGTTTTAATAAAAGAAAACTTGTGACCTGTGGGCAAATGGGAAAAGGTTACTCCTTCCTCTTATAAATCTTTCCATGAAATCTCATTCTTCCTACTGATGACTATATAAGGTTCCTCTTAAAACTGGAACTAGTTCTTTCTAACTGAAATTAGTTGCTAGATGAAGAAGCAGTAGGGAGAAGATTACAGTGATGTTGGTGGGAAGACTACTGGAACTGGCTAGAGAAGCTAGTACTTAGTGAAAATTAATCTCAACAATTACAGTGGGAGAAATAAATCTAAGAAGCTTGCAGGTTTAAGGCACACTGCAAACTGTAAACTGGCATTAAAATCCTCTAAACCTGTTATTTCCTTGCATTTTAATTACATTTCTGAAGCGATTTTTAGAGTATCTTTGGAAAGAAATTATTCTGTTGCAATTTTTGTGCCTACTGCTTTTTCCAACCTTCTTGAAAAGCCTGACTGACAAAACCATGGGGGTCCGTCCAAATTTGTTTAAGTGTATAATGTAACTGATACTGTTTGTATAGTACTGTTTGTACAGTGAGACTGCAATTGGTGTGAAGAATGGCATAAAGGCCTCTGAATGCCCTTCTTATTTACGGAACAAAACTCTTTGAACACTTTTCTTAATGAGAATGAAAAAACCTTTATTTCAGATTTTCATACAACATCTATTTCTGTGTGTATTTATACACTAGTATTCTGGATAGCTGTCCTGTTTGAATGCATAGGCCTCCCAGGGATAGCCTTGGATGGCTGAATCTGAATATCTGGGCAGTATCTCCAACAATTTTGCTTCTCTGTTTCATGAGAGAGAATCCAGCTTTATTAGATTTTTTTTCCCTATTTAATGTGCTGGGTATGTGCATGGTTTGATGTGCAGCATAATATTGTTTGGTTTTATTTCCCCTCTCTGACATATAAAACCTAATAAGCAAGTCTTTTTCTTTTGTTGCTATGGCAGAAAGATTCTTGAAACACTTAATGATAGAAAATAATTTTTTAAAAATGGAGTGGCATCTCACTTCTATTTTGGCAAGTTTGTTCACATATGTGTTTACAAAGCCAGAACTCTGAAATGCTCTAAGCTAAGAGTTCCACAGTGAAACCAAGCCAACCTCATAAAGTTCAGTAACTCCAGAGTCTAAATTCTTATGCTAAATCTATTATTGTTCAAAAGGAACTTGTAACAATTATTTACTGGGAAGGCATGCCTTCCTAATAATTTCCAAATAAAACATTACCTGCTTGCCACAATGAGGCAGCACATAGGGACTGTGCTTTGCAGGACGTAATTTCAACCCTGCAGTTGCTCAGTACTCCAGAACCCCATTTATAAACTTTTCAAGAGATTTGCTTGCCCAGCTCCATCTGAAGTTTGGATGTTTTTCCAAGTGTCACTGTTACAGAAATTTCTAGCAACATTTATAGTGTTTATTGATTTTAGGTTTCAGGAGGTGCAGCATTGGCCTGTGGTATCAAATGAGTAAAGCAGAGAAGTACAAGATGATGTTCTGTAAAAATGTGGTAAGGAATGGTACCGCTTCAGTGGGATTTCCTGGTTACATGACATTTTGACTTGGATGACTAATTTTGGTTTGCAACCGCATCTGATAACTAAGCCGGGGAGGAGGGGAAAGCTTAAAACTTACTATGGATTTAATGCTTTTACCTCTTCCCCTATATATAAAACCTTTGCCTTCCATTTTCCTGCTTCTTGATCTCATTTCCCATCTTGGCCAGTACCCCCAGGAACCCTCCTGCATTATCTGTTCTACCATGAGCACATTTTATTCAGCTTAACCTCACAGCACTCTACATCCATCCGCTCGCGCTGCCCCCAGAATGCACTCACACACCATCGGACCCCCTTGGGCCTGAAAATATCAAGAGAGAGCAGGCGTGCAAGGGAATGTACTGGGCGTGCAGAGAAAAGCTGTAGGAAGAGTAAATTCTCCTATTGAAGTGGGTCCTTTCTGCTCACTCTGTGCTTTCTGGCACTCTTGCTTCCTGCAGAACGCTTCCTGAGCTCTCCAGTTAAAGAAAAAAAGAGCAATAAAGCACGTGGAACCTTATCACAGTCACATTATGCTAATGTTACCTTCACATGGAGGAAAAGTGCTCACCCTGTTTAACTGTAGGTAGCAAATTTATGCTCCCCCTGCAGGCTCAGTGGCTTCCACGAGTCAGACAACCCTTAGATACTTGAAGTTCAATGTTGTAAGCAGCACCAAGGTAGTCATATAACTTCCAGTTGTTCCCACGCTCATACTTTTGTAATGCTTTTTCCTCTTTGAGGAGATTGCCAGAGCAGTTGCTAAGCGCTTGAATAACTCATCCTTGATGAATGTGCTATCAACAGAATTAACAGCTTCTCAGGCAAAAGCAAAATTGTGTGGCAGAAATTTTCTCAACAAGTGTCCACCTTAAGTCAATAAAGTTTGTCTGCCTGGGGTAGCACGAAAGCACATCAAAGAGCCAAGGGTTTTTTACTGACTCTATTTTGAAGAAACAAGATGAGCCTACAATACTATTAAAAGTAATTTTTAACCAATTACTTTTCTCATGGTGTTGCTAGAAGTAACCAAATACAGTAATATACTATATAGGTACGTATTTGTTGCCTTCTTGCACTCCTAGCTGCTAATGGAGTCATGTAAGAGTTTTTTTACATGGACAAGATCTTGCAGCAGACGACTTCTGAGGCCAGGACCCAAGAAGGGGACAAGCAGAACTTGGTGTCTCTTCCAAAGGGCCCTAGGAATTGCTGATGCCAGGGAAAACTAATATCCCTTTTAATGTAAAAATAATTTTTATGGGTCAGAGGCACAGCACTGATATCATACAAAGATTTTTATGTGAAAACAAGGAATTTACAGTATTTTGCTGAAATATAATCTGAGGAAATGATGTAATTACATGCTATAATGAGAACCTGCTTTCTATTATTTCTCTCAAACTTATCTCCGTGTCTCAAGTGCAAGCAATGCCGCTGCTATAGCATGCACAGAAAGTTAAAAACTAGGACAAGAACAGGTAACCATACACAAACCCCAATGTGTTTCACTACCTTGTGAATTAGGAGATAGTAGTTGGAATTTCAGATCTCACTCTGGAGTATTTTGTGACAGTGGGCACATCATTTCATCTGTATGTAAGATGCTACATATCTCTTAGATATCTGAAAATTGGGAAAACAATGAAAAAAGCAGATTACTGGGCCTGTAAAAATTGGATGAACTGTCCTCTAATAGTACCAGATCAACAGCACTTATCACCCCAATAGTACCTTCACTCAAACACCATTACTCCAGACCCAGTTTCATCCCAGCATCCCACAACAGTTCTTGATCCTGGCTTGCAACTTCTGTAAAGGAGAGTAAGAAAGCACCACCACGATCAGACCCTTCATGGACTGTCCCCAGCACAAACCCAAACCCAAAGTGGGAATTCATGAGGATTACCAGGTTAGGGTTATGGCTAACAGAAGACCAAGCTTTGGGGTGGCATGGGGGAGGATGCTAGATACAGAAAGGACTGCTGGGTTAAGCTTGAAGGCTAGGCAGATAGTGCAAAACAAACAAACAAACAAACAAACAAACAAACAAACAAACAAACAAACAAACAAACAAACAAACAAACAAACAAACAAACAAACAAACAAACAAACAAACAAACAAACAAACAAACAAACAAACAAACAAACAAACAAACAAACAAACAAACAAACAAACAAACAAACAAACAAACAAACAAACAAACAAACAAACAAACAAACAAACAAACAAACAAACAAACAAACAAACAAACAAACAAACAAACAAACAAACAAACAAACAAACAAACAAACAAACAAACAAACAAACAAACAAACAAACAAACAAAACAAAAAAAGGTTTAGGAAATTCAGCGGTGGTGTTTCTTAATGCGAGGGGTACTGGAGTTGCCTGGCAGCATCTTGTAACCTAGAACGAAGAGGTCTGCAGAAGTCAGACCTGTGAAAGCAAGGGACTGCAAAGGTAAGAGGCTGCTCCACACAGTCCAAAATCAGTTGTGTCTTAATGTGCCCACCCTGCACAGGGGTCTCTCAGGACATGGCTTGTTAGGTGAGGGAGTTTATTAATAACGTCCTGCTGACACCAACACCAACATCTCACGCCCGTGGCCAGCACCTCAGCCCATGCCATGGCCAACCCAACGGCTGCTGTACCTCACCCAAGCCGCTCTGCAGCCCCTGGCCCTGTGTCAGCAGCCATGAGGCACAGCAGCCATGGCGGTGGACTAGGGGGCCAGAGCGTGGGTGGCACACAATGGCAGGAAGGCAGCGGCCTCAGCGGGAGGAGGCCACTGAGGAGGAGGAGGCACGGATGGCTGAGGCCGCCTGCCACTCAGCCCTGCCTCGGTGTGTGGTGGCCTGAACAGCCACTCAAAGCTTGGTTGCAGCAAACAGAGACTGGGGAAAAAAAGTGGTTGGCATAGAAAGCCTCATCTAAATACAGCTGTACATAGAAACCCGGAACACCTTAACATGAGTGTGAAATAAGGGTGACTAGAAATCCAGCCTGTTACAGGAGTGTGAGACATGGCCATGGTGCACAGTAGAATGCACAACAACTTGGAAGGCCAAGTCAAGCAGGGAAATATCATCTGTGCAACCAGAAACCCAGGGGATTTGAGAAAGAAATCGGTATGTAGTCACTGAGAGCAGGATCTTCAGAAAAACAAACCTTAAAGTCTGTTGACTAAGTGTAGGAAAAGCTGGTTATGAGTTCACTTTAAAAAATAACTAACAATTAAATTTAGATATTATTAAGGCTAATGTTTTATTTTTATACTTAAAGGCATTTCTAAATTTTGTTTTTATTGCCTTTTGCATTTCAGAGTCATATGCAAAACAAATTAAGCACCCAGGGTCTTAATTTTTTCCTGAAAGATAAGCCTTTTATTATGGTGTGTAGTGTAAACAGCACGATACCTCCCCACAAAATAAGTAGATTTAAAAAAAGGCCAAAGAGCATCTTCTTTTTTAATTAGAGTTTCCACTCATGTCAGACTGGCCGTATTTGTAGTAGAGCTGATGTAAGTGCATACAGGGATGAAGGCTCTGGTGTGCTACAGGCAGATGCCGCAGTTTTCTGAGTTTATCAGGCTACTTGCTCTGCTACACACCACTGTAGTGAGAGAGGCAGCTTAGTATTGCAAATCAGGGGAAGGCTGGATCAGCCTTTTATTCAGTTAATCAGTTATTATTGTTTTGTGTTGTGATTTAGCTTTATTACAGTGTTCCACCTTAATCTGTGGACAGGAGGACTGTCTAAGTCTCATGCTGCCTCTGGTCTCTAGTTCAGGGGAATACAGAAGTAGATTATTTGCTTCCTGCTCTTTCCAGGTTCTCTCTTCTTCCTGCAATGTCCATTTCAAAGAGCAGGGATATAATTCCAGAGATTTAAAGAGGCTTTTATTGCACTATTGTAATTTTTTGCACCATGTCCTTCAGGCCGAGGTTGTGGTTTCATGTTACAGCGAAAAAATGTGACTATGAGCTCTTGCCAAAAGGAGCAGGCCCACTATTTGCCTGGCCTGATTCTTGCTCTGGCCGTAGCAGCCAGTTCCCCCTATTTCATTTTCATCCAGTCTAGTGACCGTGTGGTTTTAGGATTAGTCTGTTTATGTGGCCCATGACACAGGAAACTAGTTCTGTTTCTTCTCTCCCAAGCAAGGGTTTCTCTTGGATCAGTTCATCCATGGCTGCACATTTGGTAGATCTAAACCATGGTAGGGTCAGGTTGAGTGTTTTGTTGTTGTTGTTTGTTTGTTTTTTAAATACAATTATTGAATTGGTGAGAAGGCAGAACCTTTATTTTTTCCAGTTCTGTATGCGTGCAGATACCCATTTCCAGGGACACTCTCGTGTTAATGTAAATGGCATTTGTTCTGTTGAGGCATTTTTCAATATTAAACAAGTAGGGAGCATGATGCATATGAAAACCTTGAGGAAGACGCTGCCTGTGTTGCTGTCACCACTCTTGTCTCCTCTGTAACTTTTTTAAGCCTCAAGAAAATAATGACAGAACTTTTCAAAGACTATGATGAAATACATGTCTCATTAAAAGAATTGAGAACTCTCACTGGTTTGGTATACCTCGGAAATCTGCACTCTTCACTGCTTTCCTTTGCTTTTTGGATCCTTGGTGTTGCAATCAGTTCAGGCAGACTTGGAATTTAGAAAGAGAGAAAGTCGGGCCTAATTGATCTGACTCATCTCTGGCTGCAAGGGCTCTGTGTCACTGTGTATGTGGGTCAGAGGCAAAAGTTTCTGTAATATAGGCAACGTGACTAAAAATGCAAGACTCATTTCTATCAAAAGCAGCACGGACACTGCAGAGGGATAGAGCTGATCCGGGTGGTACCTGCAGTTCAGGCAGGCGCATGTTGTTGACAAAGACACCTGACTTCTTCAAAAGTCCACCTCACAAATACGAGATGTCATGATAGCCTTGGTAATGGAGACCAGATCTCTTTATAGCTGACAGAAACATTTGTTTGCATTCCACCGGATGATTCTGTTTCCCATCACTAAGAGCTTAAAGAATTTCTTGACATTATGAGTTTTTTAATAGCTTTTCTTTTTATTAACTTAAACAATTTTCCATTAACATGCCAGTGTTCTAACTATTTGTTTAATGTCTGAAGGTGATGTAAAATCACCTTAATGGCTGCTATATCACCATTTTCTGTGCTGGTCTATTCTTCCCCCAATATGTAACTGGAGTAACCCTGTCTTTCAGCATCCTGTGCTCTTGCTGGAACAGTATGTTGGCGGTACAGTAAAAAAAATATAAAGTACAGCCAGCCTCAGACAAGTTCTTACTCATAAAGAATACAAAACTGATATCCAGAAGATTTCAGGATGTGTGACAGTATAAGAAGCTGTTTTTGCAGAACAACTGGATTTATATATTATTTTAGCTAGTTTCAAAAGCTTTTTATCGTTCTCTGCTGAAACCACAAAGACCATTCTTTGCAAACTCACATTTTATTCTTGATTATTGCACCAGTGTCCCACCATTCTGAATTGTTTCTTCAATGTTTTTAATGACAATCTGTAGTGACAGGAGAGAACACTTCATCAGTACAGCAAGTTTTCATGGGAAGGGTTGTTGTGGTTCTGAATCAATGCAGATCATTCATACTCATGGTGTATTCTTAGCAATCATATACTCAATCATGCTTCATTTGGATTTGTGGCATATAAGTGACTTATCCAGAGAGTACAGAGGTGTACAGAAAAGCAGCGAGTTGTAGAAGGAAAACTTTATTGATAAGTTCAGATTTTTTTTCATTTAAAATGTGTCAAATTCCCCCCTTGCTTGAGCAGTCAATACACATCATCAAATCAATTTTTATCTTTAAAAATATAAAATCAAGTCACCCATCAATGTCAGTCTTGTGTAATTGTGATCCTCAAATCATTTGTCTTCTTGAGAAAATGTATAACATTAGCCATTGGGGGGAAAAAAAAAAAAAAGAGCTGGATGGCTAGCAAAGCAAACAAACATGGGAGGTTTGGAGAACCTTTTGGGTGCCTGTTACAGATTGATGTGCTTATGGTGTGTTGCGAAACAGTTTCTATCTGTCTACTGCATTTATTGCTACTATCATGTATCATGTTTGGAGTAGATACACACATCCACTCTTTTATTTCAAGAGGTTAGGAAGCAAGTAAACAAGGATTTTGTGGGGGTGGATTTGGGGAAGAACAATTGATTCTTCACATACTTCCCACACCTTTTCCTTCCCTTTAGATTTTACTGACATACATTGTTTTGGAAAAAAAAAAAAATCAGCACACTTAAAAGTAACCTGAGAAGAACTGGGCTTTGAGAAGCCCTAGTCCAACATGTCTGCGCATATGGGCAATATGATATGTCCGTCTGAAAAATAAAGCCAATACATTTAAGTATTTATGCATATCTACTCTATTTTTTTGAATTTCATATTTGAAACAGATCGTTTTCATCTTTGACATCTAAAGAACAAAAAGCACCATCAGATCCTATTTCTGGTCATAGGTATCTGTCTGAAAAGACTGCATCAGGAAGACCATTTGTGTGCTTTTCCTTTGACAGTAGGTGGAGGGGTGCTCTATTAAAGACACAAAGGATGAAACAAGGTAAATGGCTAAACTTGTCATTTTATGAACTGGAGTGTGGTTCACTTTTAAAGAAACTACCTCATCGCAGTCTACAACTTCCTCAAGGGGGGCAGTGGAGGGAGAGGTGCTGATCTCCTCTCTCTGGTGACCAGCGATAGGACACGGGGAAATGGAATGAAGCGCATCAAAGGGAAGTTCAGGTTGGACATGAGGAAAAGGTTCTTCCCTGAGAGGGTGGTCGGTCACTGGAACAGGCTCCCCAGGGAAATAGTCATGGCACCAAGACTGTCAGAGTTCAAGGAGCGTCTGGATGATGCTCTTGGTCATATTGTTTAATTTTAGGTAGTCCTGTGAGCAGCAGGGAGTTGGACTCAATGATCCTTATGGGTCCCTTCCAACTGGAGATATTCTATGATTCTATGATTCCTCCTCAGAATTTGGTGATGAGAACCGAGTGCTGTGTTTTTCCGAGTGTATTTCTCGGCATTAAGGAGTCTTTTAATATGAATTTTGCTTTTCCCCTGCAACAACCTGCTGTGTCTCCTTACAAAGTAATCAGGCTCTGCGTGGGCTGGCTAATTACCTGCCTCGAATTGCAGTGTCTCCTCTGCTGAAGGTTGCCACACTCTGCCGCCTAACTGCTCATTTGATCACTCCCTGATCACTCCCTGAGTGATCAAAACAAGCCAGTTTAGCAGAAACCTACCACTTTATATTAACTTGGCTCATTTTTTCATGAAAATAAGGTAGGAAGTGATCACACAGCAACTCTGGTCAGAGGGGCAGTGTGTTTGGCATGAAATTAATGGCAAAAGGTACAGTAGTCTCCTGCACATTGTAGGACTTCAGCAGCTGAATTCAGAGGAGTGCTATTTTAAATTACTAATAAATGTTGCATTTCCTGCTATTTTTAAAGGTTTCACATGATTATGTTAACATTGTAAGACCATTACATGAATGTTTTTTCCTCCAAATATCACACCTCTGATTTTAAATTTATAAAAGGAGTTTAATAGGAATTAGTTGGTTAATGCTCTTTAATATATCAAATGTCTTAGTTATGATCAGATGCTAATGTTCTGTATGTGTCTCTGTAAGTATCCATTTTAAGCAGAATATACTTCAGCCTTTCACATGAGACAGAATGAGGAGAGTGTTGCAATACCTAATTTTACTCACAGACTCGAGAGCCGTCAAGTCATTCCACCTCCTGTACTTCAGATGAAAAAAAGATTTGGTGCTCTGCAACCATTTCCAACATGGTATACTATGTATACTAGGATATATATATATATACACACACACACACACACACGGCAGTTTTTTACAGATAAAGTGCAGCATGAATGAGACTTCTTTGCTATTTATCACAACTCTTTATAGGTGTTTAATCCTGTGTTCTCAGTTATTTTTATGTCCAGAGGATAGCAAGCTAAATGTGTAGGTTATATTATCATATTACTCTTGAGTGATGTTTACAGAAGAATAGCACTTACAGTGTGTACATAATTCTGAAAATATGTTTCTATTGAGTTAGTGAAAAGATCAAAAAAGATTGCCTTTCCCTTCCAAAACAGAACAAATTCCACAGTATGTTCTATGCACCAATTTATTGTGTAAATTAATATTCAGTGTCATACAGTCCAGTCTTTTCATGAGATTTCCTCTTCATGTCACTGAACAGCACTGTTACATCAATAGAAGCCACTGGTAGAGCTGCAGATATAGTGCCAAAAACGCACTGCTTGCTGTATGTGGTTTTGCTAGTATAATAGGATTTTTTCTTTTTATTATTATAGGCAGTTTACGTAAGAAAGTGTTTTGCTGGAATAGCATAGCCTACATAGTATATCCTTGTAGAGCTATCCTGACAAAAGAGTAAAAGACAGACCTGGCCTTGGAATAAGTGATGGAGCACACTCAGCAGTTCTTTCATTCTTTCTTCAGAACCTTACGGAACAAGGGTCTTCTCTTAATAAGCTGTACATAACTGTGAATGGTAGCAATGGTTTTGCATAGTGCTGAAGGAGTGATTTGTATAAAAAAAATAAAGTTTCTGCTTTGACGAGAACAGAACACCTATGTCTGTGGACATGTAGATCTACCCGTTCTTAGGACAGTTATCTTTCCTGATGTATTTCTGCCTTTTAGTTTTAGAGTGTGTTCTCATTTTTCTTCCAGATCAGTTCCCTGACCCAATTCACTGCACTCACTTCTGTCAGATCAGCATGGAGGAGAGGGGGCAAACAGCAGGGGTGAGGGTTGGAGAGCAGAAGCCTTTTTAGCCAGCTTTGCTCCTTTCTTATTTTAACTTTACTATACTTTACATTAAATTATTTATGCAAGCATCACTCAGCTCATTAAAATGTCAGTGAGGTTCATGTGAAGTACATAAGTAGCTTGCTTTCTTGTACAAAATTTTTCCATAGTCTTAACATCCATCCAAAACTGAGTTCTGGCTTGAAATCTAGTGCTCTAATTAGCAGACTAGAGCTTCCCTTATCTTCACCATTTCTTAGAATGTTCTTTTGACTAGTCTGGATCCTACTATAAAGAGGGGGGTTGTTTTTTAATTTATTGTCCTTTCTGCCACTTGGCAGAAATATTCCTAGCTTTTTAAAAACAGATCAGATATATTTATGCAACCCCATGTGTTCCAAGTAGCAGTGAAATAACTTCTCCAGCACCACCTATACCAACTTCACTATCCAAAGAGATTCAGTTCCTTCCTTTGCCGCTCACAATAACAAGAAGCCACTGTTGTGCTCGTAACATTTACGCAACAAAATCCAAATAGTTGAGCTCAGCCCTTCTCACCCCTTGTACTGCTTCTACCAGGAGTGTTCAGGGTTTAGACAATTTACAGGCAAACAACTGTTCGGTTGTCTATTAATTAGATTTCTTTCAAGGCTGAGTTCACTATTACCCTTTTCTTTGAAGCAGAACACCCTGGCTTGTTCTGCCTTTGTACATTCCTTCCCCTGTGCGTGTTTCAGGTCCGGTGCATATGTTAGGCTTTCTTATGATCTTCATAAAACCTCTTCTTTTTACATGCTTGTTTTACTCATTAGGTAACCTAATGTTGACTTCATCTTCGGTGTCTCGGTTCCCACTCACTGAAACAATAGAACAGTTTACACTTCAAAGCTGTTCCTTGTAATAAATATAAGCTGTGGAATAACTGACCAGTGCGTGCCCATACAAGTCATCCATTCTGGTTTTGGTGGAAAGGGAATAATGGTGAAAAAGAGAATGACCACATGTTTTCTTCACGTTAGCAGTTAAAATAAAAATCTGGTCCTCTCATATCACTCTTTCAGAAAGACTACTTCTCTCTGTGGGGGAGTTGTGTCTGCGCTAGATCTGCAGGTGGGGGCGAAAGAATCCTGGAAGTTGGGCACTGGGAGGACTGCAGGCACGCATGGTGGAGGGGAGAGATGGAAAACTGGAGGTAAGTAATTTGTAGTTTGGCATATGGGGGAATAAACATTTTATTATATAGGAAGGGAATATTAGACATCAGGCCACTGCAGGAAAGTGGGGACCAGCTGCCAGAGAGGAATAGCAAGTAGCTTGAGTTTAATTCTCTAGACAGGCTCACTGGGGTCAGAGGAGTGCCAGTCGGTCTCCCTTTTGCTGTGCTGTGTATCTGCATCCTAAGAGTTGGACAAACTTTGGAGAGGGTAAGGTGAGAAAAGAATCTGTATGAAATACAATATAATTGTTGTGAGGAAAGATAAGTTCCTACAAAAGTATTTTTTGTCACTGCCGTGGTGGTGCTTTGTTTGCTAATACAAAACATACTGTAGAAAGTTCTGCCATCTTTGGTTTGGCTTTAACACTCTGTTTAGCAAGACAGAAATCACTGCAGTTCGCTGAAGTGTAATTTTCCAGCCTGGAATTGGACTAGGAAATCGGCTGCAACTTTATATAGGTAAGAAGCCATACTGACCATCATGCAAAATCCTTCATCTTCTAAGTACTCCACCAGAAAAATAAAGGAAATGAAGCGTATCCCAACTGAGAAAGTTGAAGCAACTATTTCTCGTTTATGGCATGGACGTACATTAATGAAGCAATTGTCCAAAAATGCTGGGGAGGTTTTTTAAACCACGATAATTTAATTGGCACCAGGCTTAACACCGGCTTACAGATTCAGCACATACCTGGGAGACATAGGAGTACAGGAGTGAAATCCCTTAACTAGACAGGGAGGAAAACAGGAACTTCTTACGTTTCCATGGACACTGGAGGAAACGGTGCAGCTACACCCAAAGAGTCCAGGCATCTCTGTTCGTACTTTATGTTTAAGTATGATGCTATTACACAGTCTATTAATTTCAAGACTTCTTGTTTTAATGTAATCATAGGTCCAAGAAAATAAACAAAATTTCTAGATTGTACGCACTTCCAGAAGAACCCTGCCACAAACTTGATAAGAAAGGTATGTGTAACATTTATGTTTTTAAAAGTCTCTCTTTAATCAGCTCCTTCTTTAAAACAGAATTCTATAACTGCAATGACCATCAGTTTGTGGTATAAGCCTTTTGACATTTTTTCTTCCTTTTTTCTAATAGTTTCCCTGATTCTAATAATTACATGTATTCATTTAAGGGATGATATTTTTAACATACTGTGAACATACACATTTTTTTATGTGACTGTAAAGAAATTAGACGGTCAATACTGTGAAACTCACTTTGGATGTAATTTAACATGTAAAAGAGAAGACTCAGATGTATAAATATAAATTTCTTTTTAAAAGAGGGTTTCTTTATATTATCATTGAGCTTTTCCACCTTTCTCTTCATAAGATTAAGTATATGAATAATCAAAATGATAGTCTATATTAAAAATTATGTAGAAAAAGTTAGTGTTTTTTTGTGGTTGTGATGGAAAGAAACTAAATGCAAGATATGATAACTAATGTAGGATATTCAGCACTCAGTGTGCCTTCTAGCTATATACATCACTTAATCATCCACATTTTTCATATGAGGTAGGCAACATTTGGGAGAGTGTGTATTAAAATGCAAAATTACTGGTTACTCACTGCAATGTTTTAATAAGTACACCAATATGCTATGTGTAGTATGACAGCATTAGAGGAATACATGTATTTCTGAATAGGAAGAAGACCATAAATAATAGCAAGAGCCTGAAATGGTGCTTTTTGGATGTTGCGTGATGTCCAAATAGCAGTTCTGCTAACTGTATGGGTAACAAGTGGCACTGACAGTAGTGTCTCACAGGCTAGTAGTGAATGTGACACATGAATGAAAAATACCTCCAAATAAAATGTAAACTCTTGGTTTTTTAAGTGCTTTGGCACAATAAGTTTTTTCAACGTGATCATAGATGACTGCAAAGCAGTAGATAGGAGAAAATGAAATACAGAGGCTTCAAGTCTAACTCTATTTTGTCTGCAGAAAACATTTTAACTACATTTTATAGGAGCACTTTTTTTTCAAAGCATTTGCTTGTTCTCTGTCTTTACCTCAAGGTTCTAGGGAGTTACACTGTTGAGGTGATAACTCAGGGAGGCTGCCTCATTCATGAAATACAATTATCTCTGTCAGCTTTTCTGTAACTTAATTTTCCAATATTAAGGTTTAATTTGAAACCGTAATACCAAACTTCAGCATTAGGTTAGTCATCCATTAAAGGAAGAAAAGAAAGTTCCAGGTCATACTAATGAGAAATAATTATTTCGCAAAATACTTGATTTTGTATGATGTAATAAACAGTTCCTGGTTTGGGGCTTTTCCTTTTAGATAACTACCATTACACAGATCCTTTAAATGAAGCCCCACCTGAATATCTGTGAAGGCTTTCTGAAATGGCTTCATTAGAATGTGGAACTGTGTATGAGGAAAGAAACAGAACAATTACAAAAGAAAAAGAAAAGAGAAATGTGGGCAAGTTGACAGGAAAGAAACAAGTTCTTCAGAATGTTACTTCAGGAACTAAGAGTTTCTTGCCATTGAAATCCAAAATTTACCTTCCTATGCAGTATGATGCTCAATAATTTTTCCTTAAAACTCTACCTATGTAATTCATAAATATCATAATTTGGTATTAAATATTTTTATATTTATGTAGACTGCATTTTATTAATATTTATGTAAAATATATATTATATTTTATACCAATATTTTCTATTTTATATCAATATTTTATATTTATATAGACTGTTCTTTTTAGCAAATCATATTGGATATGTCTGGTGGCCCTGGATGTGCCTGTGTCCCGCTGGGTCTGGGCTTGCCCTAAACCTGTACCTTGATTCTGTGTTGTGTAATGAGGCTGGCTCACTTAGTCCTCTCTCTCTCTCTACCCCCAAGTAATTTCCTTGGAAGGAAAACCCCAGGCTACGACTGCACAATACATACTCCAGCAGGTCTGCTCACGGCAGACTGAACTTCAATCAAAGTTCTGGTTAGATGTCTTTATTCCTTGGAAGGAAAACCCCAGGCTGGGAGATGCTGCACCATACTCCAGCAGGTCTGCTCACGGCAGACTGAACTTCAATCAAAGTTCTGGTTAGATGTCTTTAGGAAGTCTTAATTAACATGAAGCTTTTTTTGTTTGGTGTCAATGAAAATCAGCTGTGAGTATCATAGTAGTTTCCTCATAATTTTTTTATCTTTTGCTGGTAAATTGTTTAGCTAAATAGTTTTTTCATGAGTTTCATTTTGGAATTTGAAGTATCAGGGAAATCTTTTTCCTCCCTCTCCTCCCCCAGCGCTTTTTCTTCTTTAATTTTAAACTTCCACTGGGTGGCATAGTTTCTCCCATATAAAATCCAGTACATGTGCTTCTGCAGTAAACTTGGAACTTTGAGCTTCCCTACCTCTTGCACAACTATGGTTATCACACTGATGGCATTGATGGTAAGAGAATGCTCCCTCTGTAGTATGTTCCTTCTGTCTGTGTATGGCAGTCTGCAGATGGTCTGTGCCTTGAGTTTTTCAAGACTGTGCTGAGAAGAAAAATTGCTAGGTAGGTTTCTTTTGTTTTCTCCTTTTATATCCCCGATATCTGGGGAAACCAGCACAACTCAACATAACTTTATCTGTGTAAGACAGATTGTATTTATGAAGCTTTCTCTGGAGATGACATTATTAGTGAAAATGGAAACAAAGAAATCTTGGGGGAAAAAAATGTAAGAATTGTCCTGTACAAGGACCAGACAACAGACATTTGACTCTCTCTCTAATAGAATCACAGATCACAGCTGGTTGCAGAATGCAATAAAAAACCCTTGCAGCCAGGCTGGAAGAATTCTTAGAATGTCAAATGGGAACTAAAGACTTTAATAATCACAAAAAAAGAATATTCACCAAAAAATAAATTGAACTAAGGGGGTAGCAAGGGTCTTCTGCCTTGAATTTTCTGTAGAACTTGAAACTAAATTCTGCAAATGTATCTGTCTCTTCATCAGTTAGAGCGAGCAACCTTCTGTGCCTAAATCTAGCTTTTGTGAATATTCTTAACCTGAGTGTTAAGAATTGATCCTAACTATATGCCTAACTTTCTACAAAGTAACTAGGCAATCTTTTTGACCTGAAGTTCCTACTCAGGCACAAAAATGTTGGTGAGGGGAACTGAAATTTTTAAGTCCCCTGTTAGCATCTGCCAGTGCAGCATGCTGTCTGTCATGGGACACGTACTGTCCTAGCCCTCTTCAAAAGCCACCAATTGTCTACAAGTTGTTTGAGTGTCAAATGTTCCTCTAAATTCATCAGTGAAAACTAGTGAAGTGATACTTGACATTGTGCACAACTAGGAATCTGATATTTCCTGGTTTGCTTCCAGGTCTCTGGATGTCTCACTTGCCAAACTCTTTTAACACACAAAAAGGCAATTCCTGGCATGTAGGTTTTGAGTGGCATTCATCATCTCATTTCTAATTATTAATGATACTCCATAGTTTCTGGTTAGTAGTGGCATGCTCTGTCCCTGCTCCCCCTCTCCCCTGCGCTGTGTTTCCAGTGTTTTATCCAAATCTATTGTAAGGGCAACAGTCTAGTTCTCCAAACCAAGAGATGTAAATATTCAGACAATATAAAAAAAAAAAAACAAAACACAAAAAAAACCCAACAAAAAAACCTCTTGTGAATTTTCTTTATTACATATAGCACCATTCAGCCTGAAAATCAGGAGGAACTGAGTTTTAATTTGATATATACTTTCTAATTGATACACCCTTTAGATTGTAGCTGTTTATGGCTCAGGATGGTATTTCAGATGAGATGGGTAGAAAAACAATGAACTAATACCGTTGTTAAGTGTTTACTATCTGTGGATAGCTGCTTGGAAACTAAATTAGTCCTTAAGTGTTGCACACTGATGATGTCAAATAACCATTTTATTGCCAAATAATTGGGCTGTATCTTTGATTTGAAAACTTCTTAAGAAACGTTCTATTTAGGGAATAACTTCTTTATCTATCATCTCCTACAATTAAGCAGAAGATGCTGCAGGATTTGCAGAAAAATGCCACAATATGCAAACCAACTCTGAAACTTGACAAAATGTGATAGTTGCCCTGAAAGACATTCAGACCTTTTAAGAAATGTCAAAGATTTCACCCTAAATTTAGCTGGCTTAGGAAGATAATGCTTTCATCTCCTTTAACACGCAGTGCCAAATTGTGGGGAAACAAATATGTCAAGTTTCACTGTGTGGATGTCAGTCTTTGGAGGAAAAAAAATGAAGTTTGCTTCTGATTTCTGAAGAAGTCTGTAGGAGCTGCAGGTGCTCGGCATTTTCAAAATTCAGACAAGTCTATGTAACAAATCAGTGGATGATAAACATGTTTGCTAAGCATTTTTATTGAATGAATGAGTTAGAAATGTGGTGGTATTTCTGAAGACAGTAAACAATTATTATATTCTAGAACCCAGGAAGGAAAATCAATGTGATACATAAAGAATATGAAAAGCATAGTAAATTAGTTTAATTTTCATTCATGTATAATATTACAGTGATAAAAGGTTAGAAGAAGGGATCGCTCCACGAAATACCTAGATTATTTTTAACACATCAGTACAAAATGAAATGCTTAATTTGTGGAACGGAGATCTGAAGGACATCCCAAATTTAGGCACAGGCTGAATTTTTAAAGTGACTGGATAATGTGCTGACTAAAAAAGCCTGTAGCTAGGTAAGTTAATGTTGAGGAGATAAATTTTTGCTTCTCCCTGAAGTACTAGATGTCAGCTACTATCAGAAGAAGGAATTGTGGTGAATAAATCATTAGGTCTTGCCCAGCATGGACGTTACATTTTGCTTGCTAAATAGTTGTTCCATTGTAAAGTCAGAAAGTATATGTTTATTCCACTTCAGGTTATCATCTATGGGTCATGGAAGTGAATGGAACAGGTAAAACTATGTAAATTAAGCTGATCATACATAAATGATGCTGTGATACCTTGCCAACTGTTATATAAATGTCCATACAATCTGTTCTTTGTATTTCATTATTGCAATGAAACATATTCAGGAATCAGGCTATGAACCTTCTATCCTTCTCTGAGAGAGTATCTTCATGACTCAGCTGTTAAAGCTGTAGGGTTTTTTTCTTTTTATGTGTTTTTCTTTCCTCTTGCAATGTAGCTAAATGGAATACTTACGGATGATTTTCAAAATTAGCCTTAGGAAAGTTTTGCCAATAAAGGGAATTGACTGGCTAACCAGGCCTGGGTTTTATAATTTGAAAAACCTGTATTGTATTGCTTTAATTTTTTATCAGCTGCCTCATGTATCTCAAGGTTTTCACGTACTTTCAGCTGGTTTTGTTTCAAGGAGGGTGAATCTTCCAAGTGGATATGGTCATTCTCTAACATGTTGAATTTTACTTGTATCAGTCTTTGATGAGATTTTTTTTCTACTTGCCTAGATTGCTATAAGTTTTCATGACATTTTAGTTTTGATGTCTTGCCAATGTGTTGCATACATAATGAACTCTATTCTGTTTCCCCAGAGTATTTCCTCAATAACTAATTGTTCTGTCTAGTTAAGTTAAAATGAGAAAACCACTTGTTTTGTGACAGTTCATCACAACTTTATCTGGTCACGACTCTTTTCAGAGGCCTCACCAAAAATTTTGTTAGATTGTACAATTGTAGTTGAAGAACATGTCTGTCTGAATCCAAGGACTTGAATCGAGTTGCTGAACTGGTGCTCAAAGGGTCTTAAAATTGAAAGACATATTCTTCTCTCTTTCTTGTTTTCAAAGGAAACTCTTTCTCGCATTTAACTGAGTTTAACTAACTCTCTCTGTCAGCTAAAATCCAAAACAACAATTGAAATATAGATAGTTGCATTAGGCTATGCTCCAGTCCAAGTCAAATATATTCTGTTTAATGTTTTCCACTAATGTTTCTTTGGGATTTGAATGTATGACTTCACAGACCTTCGCAGAATGAATCTTTGTAGGTTCAGAAAAGTCTTGAATATGTAACCAATCTTTGAACATATGGCCCATGATATCATTTTGTTGCAGCAATAAAAGGATGCTCCTTCTCATATATTTCATTCAGAGAGGTAGAATTGTTCCTTCCTGTAGTTGAATTATTTATCATTTTGTTCTGGCTTTTCTGAATTTCAGGTATTTATCTAGTCATCCTCACCCTCATCACGCTGTTCAACTGCAATATCCTGCAGTCTTCTCAGGAATTTGAACCACGATCGGGTCATCTTATGGATACTGAGGACAGTCTCCCTCCTGAAAAACTTTATTGCCATTTGACATGGCCATCTTTATCAAACAGAGGTGCAGAAATCATTTATCCTTAATGCTACTCCCCAGTGCATAAGTCTAAATCTGAATTAAGACAATCAGCCAGGATATGTCAATGGTCCCCGGCTTCTGCACTCTCTTCAGCCCGTTAGACTGTTTTCTGCACTTGCCTGTCTTCACTTTGTTTGACAATATCGGTCCAGCAGTTCTGACGTCTGTGGCAGAGCTCTTTGAACCAGGGAATGCAGCTGGTGGCACTTAATGTTCTGCCCTGGGCTGGACCCTTCAGCTGTTTCCCTGTGACAAAGAAGAACTTTTTTCTAGGAATCCTTCCTAGGATTTCTAGGATACAAATATCCAGGTACTATTGTATAACTATCCCTAAACTATCTTTAAAATCCTGAATAAGCAGGAACATATTTCTCTCTTTAGCTTGTTAGCTGAGATAAGCTGGAAAGCACTTCTTGTTGGTCCCTTAGCTAAAAGCTCCAAAGCCTTTACCAAGGCCTGAACACCTAGAACTTTTTCTTGGTCATTTCAGCAGAACCAATAGTTTTATTAGTGTAAAAGCCTTTTCCATAATTATTTTTATTAGTCTTTGTAGAGTTTGGTTTCGATTTATAGATTGAATTTGATTCATAAAATGGTGTTTTTAATGCTGCCGGTTGGGTGGTTTGGCATAATTAAAATCTGTTGGCTTTTTAATTTAAATAGTTGCTCTTCTGTAATCATTATAGACAATATGGAAAAAAAAAAAGATAATTTTGTTCTTACCTTTCTTGCTGGAATCTGGAAAATTGTGGAGTATAATTCTGAACAGCTGGTTCTGGATATGTCAAGTTTTGGTTTTTTGAATTACCATTAAATAATATTGAAATAAATAGCTTATCTCAAACAGACTAAGCAATCTGATGCCTTATTTGGTAAGCAGTCTTGAGTCTCTGAAAGCTAGAATTAGATTCAGCCTTAAAATAAATATTTAAGACTCCAACAGCATTTTTAATGATTTTAGTTTTAGAATATGCTCAGAGCTCTCATGCTGATTCTTTTGTTTAAAGAGCACTAGCTCTAACTTCATGCATAAGTGCTGTGGCATGTATCTTCTGTTTTTTGCTAAACAAGGACAATCTAGAATTGATAGACAATATATTAATATCCAAAAATAACTTCCTTGTCATTGTATGGGTTTTTGCATTGACCTATATTAGGCAATATTTTTTTTATGTTTTAAAAAGCTTAATACATTTTAAATGATAAAAATCTGATCAAGTTCAGCCTATCAGTTTTCCTGAATCTGTGCCAGCTGCATGAGCTGAATCATTCTATTTTGAGTAAATCCTGAATAAATAACTGGCAATAACTGGCAATAGCATTTAGATTTCGTTGGATAAGTAAGACAGTGAAAGTGCTTTAGAAAGACACAAATACATCGCTCTTCAAAGCTCTGTTTAAGACTTGTGTTTTATCTCCCTAAAGAGAGAGCAGCATGTGTGAAAGGAGGAAAGGTAGGAAAAGATGCCAAAAAAAGAAACTTGGAATTTTTCACTCCCAAGTTCAGAATGTGAGGGAGGGAATACCGGAGACTGAGGATCTTTGGGAAAGTGTATTTAGATGACAATCTCATGACAAACCATCCTGAACTGCTTTGGTTTGGTCTTCATGGGTGTGGAGAAGGACATCGGCTTGTGTGTCCCTAATAAGGGTTTTCTGTTAAAGATTAGAGCAGTTCAGTTTGCTTTAAATAAAAATTATTTCATTGGAAAAAAAGGCTTTTTTTTTTTTTTAAAGAACTGTTGGCCTTCCGTTTGAATCAAACATTACTTGAAATATTTTTGAATCCTATAGGGAAAAAGTCTTAAAAAGTGTGAAGTTTCTTTCTCATTGTTTCACAGTTTCTTCCCTCCTACCCTTTTTTTTTAAAAAAAAAAGCAAAATAACACACCTCTACCTGGTTATCCTTTGTTGCCCGTCTTTCACTTTCTTCCATAATAACTGTTTTCTGTCAGGGTCATTTTTTTTCCTCTCCATCTACTGATATGTATTGTTCATATACAATAGCTAGGTAAAATCTGTCTTTATGAGCTCTTGTTAAAAGAAACTTCTTGCAAAGAATAGTATGGGGCAATAGCAGGATATGGTTTGTGGGTCTCTGGAGCTCCAGGGATTAACCTACACTGCCCTAGCATCAGTGTAGCCATGCTAGTACAGTTCTGTCCTGTTAATAAATCCTGGTAGTTTCAACCAGTCTGGCACTTGTCTATGGTATAGTTAATCTACAACCCAGAGAGACTACTCAAAGATAACTAAGAGGTGACTTGACATATATATTCATTCTTTCTTGCCATATCTGTATAAAGCTGACCTCACTGTGTCTTGCTTGTGCAGATGACACTTGCTGGTCTTTCCTAGAACATGCAAGTCTTGAGTTCTTTTGGCTTTGTAGCTTTTACATGCATGAACTTCAGTGAAACATCAGTAATATTATAAAGCTCATCATAAAAATATGCAATACTCATCACTGAACTCAGCCTTCAGTTATCGAGGTTATCTGTGGTACAGATTTTAACCATGTCCCACATGCAGAGCTGGTGTCATTAAAAGCCAAACTGTTTCTGGCTATGCTTACTGGTGCAGCACTCACATGAACTAATACAGTTGTTTGGCTTTCAGCACCATCGGGGTTACAGATTTAGGCTAGCTGCCCCTTGAGCTGGTTCCATACACAGCCAGAGAAGGATACTGCAGGGGGAGGCTTTATCAGTACAGAAGGGTTCTGCATGAGTCCAGTTTGGTTGCATTGGGTTCTAACAGGTCAGTCTCAGCATCAACCCTGCTGGACTTTCAGGTGAGAGTCATTCTACAAGAGGCCGCTGTGCTCATCTCCCTTGGTCTTCAGGTTCCCAGAAGTCTTATTTACTTGTGACCTCCATTGTGTGGATTTCTAAGCCAGCCCTAGTCTGGGATTCTGCATAAACTAATAAATCTTCCCTGGAGCACTGGGGAGCACGAGGAAGAGCCAGCAGGGCTTCTGTACAACATCTACTTCCAAGTAGCAATGTTAAGCCACAGCTAACACCAAAAAGATCAGCGCAGCTTGAACCACTTCCATGCAGAGCTACTCAGAGGCATCCGTGTCATGCTATCCATAACCTTTCTCTTGGATACCATGTTTTCAAAGTTTTTCTCTTCATAATTTGAAGTAATGGAGCCCTTATTACTCTAGATACTCAGAGGTCATTGTATGTCTCAGTACAAAAATGTCAAATTTGCCGTTTTTAGGAGTATTTTGTAAATGCTGAATATTTCCTGGGTAGAGTATAGCAGTTTTTAAAAGAAAACACTGAACAAGCAAAAGGAGTTAACCTGATTCCACTGAGGGAGAATCTGCCTGTGAGAAATCTCTACAGCGGACTGAAATCTAGCCACTGTTAGTTTATTTGCTGGAAAAAACCCAGACCATCATTTTGCCCACTTCCCAGAAGAGAGTGTCTGTGGGTGTTCTCTTTTCTTTCTCACCAGTAATAGATGAAATCTTGCAATAAGACCTGACTGCTAGAAAGACTACCTCAAGCAAACTATTGTCATGGAAAACACTGACATCAGCCCAAGATCTCTGTTGTTGCTCTTGCACCCTTCCTGTGGTGCAACATCAGTAAAGAATCAGTTGCTTATTTCTTGGAACAAGAAATACAGCAAGAATTACTAAAGCTAGCTCTAATGCTTTGCTGGATTGTTTTGCTTGCTTAGAGCCTTTTTTATCCTAACCTCTAATTACAATTTTCCTGTGTAAATATGGATAGAGAAAAAAATGTTTACAAATACTGAGTTCTCCAGGAACATGTGGTGTGAAGATGATGGGAAGTGGCTTCTCCTACTTGTACTTGTGTGTCCCAAAATAAAGTATTCCTCTGTTTTGGAAAGAGACATTTACAATGTATATTATTCCTTTATCCCATAGGACAGGGATCCAGCAGAGACCCCACACCACTGTGATCTCGAGTGCTAAAGGAAACCTGGATTCATGAGTCTTTGTAACACTCGTTATAGTAGCTGGATACCTGACATTAGCAGGTAAATGCATTCAGTTCCTGTCTTTGGACTGTTATGAATCCATTAAGAAAAACCACACAACCTAAACTGGGTTTCTATTCCCTCTATAGTTTATGCTGCTTCCTACCAGTAGAAAAGGCCGACTTCAAAGGTTCATTGCTATAAATCCTTAGGAAGTTGTCCACTTTCAGCTCTAGTGGTACTGCCCTTAGTTGGTTATCACTGCCCACCATCTGGAGGTTACTACCTCTACAGATTTATGCAAAAGTATGTGTAAGAGTGCTCCCTACTCCCCTGGCAAAGTCAAGTAGGTTAGCTGAAACCACCTTCACTGATGGATTAAACTGAACTGGTCCACTTTGCCTGAAGTCACAAAGGATTAATTACTTCCTTGTATCAGCAGACTTAGGAGGTTGGTGATAAATACTAGTGTAACACTATTTTCATCTACCCCAACGTCACAAAGCAGTTATCCTTCTAGATACTCCATCCATGAAGGCTGTGTTCCTAAAAAGTGCAGTGATTGCAAGTCAGCAGACAGCAAAGCAATTTTTCCTGCAAGAAAAAATGTAATAGAAGGGAGATGCATACAGGGACTTAAGTACAATTTAAATACACGAGGACAGTGTATATATGGTGTGGAAGGTGAAGAGTCAGAAGCAGAATCATCAACTGGAGGAGATGCTGGCTTTTTGGCAGCTGAGATGTTTCAGTGTGATCTGTCATAGATTGCTAACTGTCATCATTACCTCCTTTTTCCATCCTTCATCCTTGATAGATAACTCAAATTCACTCAAGTTAGAGAAAGATGATGACAATGATGAAAAAGTAACCATTCAGAAATAGGCAGCAAGAAGGCAGAAAAGATTAAGGTCAGGCTTTCAGCCTCATAAAAGTGACCAAGTTTGACAGACACAAAGCCACAAATGCTAGCCCCCAGAAAGCCAGTATCTCCTCCAGCTGACAAGCCTGATGATCTTACTGCCTCCTTCCGAACAGTTATGTTTTCATCACTGTCATCATCTTCCTCAGAGGAATTAAGGTCATTAAAGCATGAAGAATGGAAAAATGAACAGGGAAGTGGTGGTGAGCAGGGAAGGCTGTTAAACAATTAGTGATGTAACTCTGAAACGACAGCTAAAAAAACGACAGTGCAGGGTGTTGCTGTGCTGTATATTGAGGAAGTGGTATGAGACCTTCTGGGGTTGGTCTGCATTCAGCAAAAAGGCAAAAACTTTCCTGATGATAACTGTGGTGGGAAGTTTATGTCTAGCTTAAGCTCGCCATAATGTACTAATACTAGAGTTTATACCATGGAAGTCATGTTCTTCCTTCACTGATCCTTAGAATAAGCTGTAGCATCATTATATAATCACAGGCTTTTTATTCAGCAGCACTCCTGCCTCCTTTGGTGCATCAGATAAATGATGCTCACTTAATGAACAACAATTCAGTACTGTTTTCCCTTTGTTACTCAGTGTGTGGCCCTCAAACTGATTTATTACACATTGTTCTGAAGACAGAGCTATGAATTCTCTTAGGAGTTTTCCTCACTATAGTGCACACATCTGTCTCACAAAGCAAGTTATTTTACTGTTGTTGTAGATGAGGGGCTGCTCCACACAGAGAGTACATTTCAAAATACCCGCTGATTTTGGTTGCCTAATCTGTGGCATTCTGGATCTGGTTTGTTCAAAGTACTTGCAATGAATAGCCCTTCATATGCAAAAATGCATATCCCATTGCTCTTACTGTGAGTTCTCAAGGCTTTTGCAAGTAATAGCCTGAGATCTCTGGCAAGGCGCATAGAAAATTAGGAAACATACAGTTGCAACCATTTAAACGCAGTGGAATTCAATTCTTCATGCTAGTATGGACTGAGACTTCTTTTCTCTCCCAGCATGCCCGTATCTTACTCACTGTCATTAAACTTCAACAATAAAACACATAGCGATTCTGAAAACAAAAGTGTCCTTGCCTACACGAACTTGGTTCATTCCTAGAGGCAAGGGCTATGAACAGACTAGAGGGATGAGAAGAGAAGACAGGGGGAAAAGGGGCAGGAGGCCACACAGCAGAAATCTGAGGTCCCTTTTGCCACACAATGGCAAGCTGCTGCATGTAGTCATGTAATGAAGACCAACACAGTTCAAAAGGGGTTGCAGTCAAGCTATATTTGTGCAGTGACTGTCTACAGTCATGTGCATAACATGCGATCTGTCTCCCTAGTATGGGAAGTTGAAGCTAGGAGATGCATTTGTGAGAAGCCCACCTCCAGACAGAACTTGGAAGGAGGATGCAGCCATACAGGTCCCAGGATGCAAAGAGTGCTGGGTGCTCCTCCCTGAGAACACAGCTGGGGCTACAGCAGTGTCACCTGCTGGAAGTGGGCCCTGGTCAAGTCACCAGGTGAGCAACCAGCTGAAGGAACACAGAGGAGCTGAGCATACAGTAGCATCAGAGAGGATGAAAAGAAGATAGGACCTTTGCAAAGAGAGACAAGAGCCCAAGCCCCACATTGTGCAGAGGGAGGAATAGTCAGACCAGTTGTTCTCCAGGTACCCAGCCCCCTGAGCTGAAAGACAGGGACGGGGAGCAGAATGAAGCCCCCATAATCCAAGGGGAAATGGTTAGCGACCTGCTACACCGCTTACACACACACAAGTCTATGGAGCTGGATGGGATCCACCCAAGGGTACCAAGGGAGCTGGTGGAAGTGCTCACCAAGCCACTTTCAATCATTTATCAGCAGTCCTGGCTAACTGGGGAGGTCCCAGTTGACTGGAGGTTAGCAAATGTGACACCCATCTACAAGAAGGGCCAGAAGGAGGATCTGGGGAACTACAGGCCTGTCAGTGTGACTTCAGTGCCAGGGAAGGTTATGGAGCGAATCATCTTGAGTGCCATCACACGGCATGTACAGGACAACCAGGTGATCAGGCCCAGTCAGCACGGGTTCATGGAAGGCAGGTCCTGCTTGACTAACCCGATCTCCTTCTATGACAAGGTGACCCGCCTAGTGGATGAAGGAAAGGCTGTGGATGTTGCCTACCTGCACTTTAGTAAAGCCTTTGACACCGTTTCCCACAGCATTCTCCTGGAGAAACTGGCTGCTCATGGCTTGGATGGGCGTACTCTTCACTGGGTAAAAAACTGGCTGGACGGCCGGGCCCAGAGAGTTGTGGTGAATGGAGT